>NC_142165.1:50567494-50851990 GCF_029865625.1 Vigna umbellata | reverse complement strand
ATCAAGCGATTTTGGTTTTAGTCCCTACTCAGAACTTTGATGGTTTTTAGTCCTTATTGTTTTAAAACTCTGAGTAATAGTCCTTAAAATTGGACGGTGTTAAGTTTCAGTGGATGTGGCAAACGGCGTTGCCACGTGATCACTGATTTGCTCTATTCTCTGTCTGCCACGTTGGATGTTTAAGTATTTGAACTGAGATTAAGTTGATTAATTAAGTTGTTCTAGGGTTCATAATTTGTGAAATTAAATTTTTGAATTGGGGGATTTAATTGTGCCAAACCTCGACAAGCTGGACATGCTGGACCGCCATTTTCGTCGTTTACATGTGTCTCTATGGTACGCCAGCACTCACCACCCCGATCCCCACCTACCGGCCAAGCACGTCTCCGACGCCGGCCTCTCCCCCTCGCAGCTCCAAAAGCTTCCCTCCATCACCGGAAAAGACCTTCTCATGGGCTCCAAATGCGCCGTCTGCCTCGACGACATCGCCACCGACCAACCCGCTCGACTCGTTCCCGGTTGCAACCACGCCTTCCATGTGGAATGCGCTGACCCCGCCGTCCAAAACTCCGCTGCTGGCAGAGCGCTTTACTCTGACCCCATCAGATTCCGGCAACAAGGGTCCCCTTCTCTGGCGAGCTTCTCCACTTTCTTCTCCTTTTCTGTCACCAACCTCAATTCATCCTTCGTCGGCGGTGGCCTCACCTTCGTCATCTCGCCGGACTCCACCGCTGTGTGGGTCTCGTACTCGACTGTGAGGCCAAAAGATCCGATTTTTGAAGGTGGATCTCGATCTCGGTATGTATCTTAATGATTTCATGTATGTGAGGTTTTCTTGGAACGGTACTGTGGGGGCTGTTGCTGGGGTTGTGACTGTTGCTGGGGTTGTGACTGCTGGTGCTTTTCATCTTGCGCTCTTTGCTGGTGCATTCATTTGGGTGTATTCTAAGAAGGTGAAGCGAATGAAGAAATTTGATCAATCTATTGAGTCGTAGATTATTAGAATGCTAAAGGAGTTTAGCTAAAGGAGCTGAAATTTGCCACTAAGGGGTTCAGTGCTAATAGGGTCATTGGTCATGGTGCTTTTGGGACCCTGTACAAGGGTGTGCTGCCTGAGAGTGGTGACACTGTTGCGGTGAAGAGGTGTAATCATAGTGGTCAAGGTAAGAGTGAGTTTTTGTCCGAGTTGTCTATAATTGGGAGTCTCAGGCATCCGAGTTTTTGTCCGAGTTGTCTATGATTGCAAGATAATGATGCAGAAGCCTTACAGAGAAGAAATTATGAGTGAAGCCGAGAGAAAACGACGCGTCGCTGCCAACTCCAACCTTCAGAACGTAATTAACAGACTTAATCTCAGTTTAAATACTTAAACATCCAACGTGGCAGACAGAGAATAGAGCAAATCAGTGATCACGTGGCAACGCCGTTTGCCACATCCACTGAAACTTAACACCGTCCAATTTTAAGGACTATTACTCAGAGTTTTAAAACAATAAGGACTAAAAACCATCAAAGTTCTGAGTAGGGACTAAAACCAAAATCGCTTGATAGTTCAGGGACTAAAAACATATTTAACCCTCAAATTTATAATGATACTTACTTGTTATTTGAATTCTACTAGGAATTTAAACTAAAAAAATTCGGTAATTCAATTGTAAAATCCATCACTAAAAAATTTATAGAATAAAACTTTAGAAAAATGAAAATCAAAATAAATTATCAATAATCCACATAAATACATGTTGAAATGTATATTAAAAATAAGTTGAAATGTTTTTTTATCAAATACATTTCGAGTTTACTAAAGGGTTTAAAATAGCAAAAATGTGTATTACAAACTCATGAACTCGTTCTCAATGTTTTGTCCCAAATGAAAGCAATATAAATGAGTGGACCAAATTAATTTCTCCAAGAAATTTTGTACACTCATTATAAGAACAAAGAAGGAAGATTCCTTTATCCATGTGCCATGTAAAATTTAATGTAAAGGATAAGTTTGACTACATTTTTTTTTCTTTTCAAACCTTCCAAATGTAATTACTAGGATTAAAGATATATTTCTTTTACAAATCATCATTGTCCTTTTGTTCAAAGCTTTGCTTATAAATACAACACAATCTCTCGCATCTTTCTAGCAATTTTCTACAAAGAGAAAGAAAGGCCTAGGATAAACTTTTTCTTATCTTTCTTCTTTCTCTTGTTTTTTTTTTCTTATTTTCTTTCTTCTCTTTTATCATTTTGCATTTTGTTAGTTATTTACATTTTTAGTCATATAGTTTCGTTAAATTAGATCAAAAGTTAGGGTTTATTTCTTCCTACTCTTCTTAAATCCTATTCTATAAACTATATTTTTTTCTTTTTTAAAGTTCACTGTGAGACAACTTAAATAGGAGAAATACATCGTTTTGAGCCTTCCATTTTTCATTAGAAAAAAGTCTATTTAACAACTCTTTTTGACAACTTTTTCACAATAATATATGTGGTAGTTTGTGATTGGTCTGTTTTAAATATACGAACCAATAAGATAGTCACGTATAATTTGTTGTCAAAAAATTGTTAAAAAAAGTTATTAAAATATCATCATCCTTTCCATTAACTTCACCAAGATAGGGTCCGTCCCAAATCTTTACCTTTTTATTTTGATATATTTTCTTCAAGTATACAATCTGCTCATTTTTATTATGTAACTATTCATATACAATTTCAAAGTTTCGGATTCATAAACGAATTCATTGGGTATGAATTCCTAGTGTTGGGTTAAAAAATCACATCATTTGTAGTTTTATACAACAAGTTATAAATTAAACAAGTTTGTTGTTTTACTAATATAATACATATACGAAAATTATCTTTTTTTTATTGTTGTTATTGTGATTTTAGTTTTTTGTACTTACACTGTTTCGCACAACAATTGTATAATGTTTTAAGTAACTAATGGATGAGGGAATTAAATGTATAAGTACAACACTGAAATAATTATATATTATACATATATGAATTGGTTGGGAGGTTGAAATGTAGTTATTATGCTGCCGAAATTTTGTAAGCAAATTTTAGTTTCAAGAATTGTGTGCAAAGTTAACGTAGAACGATGATTGTAAAATTAAGGACAAGAAAACAATGTTATTTCAAGGATTATATATATATATATATATATATATATTAAAATATATACATATACTAAGTGTACAATTTAGAGAAAGGTCAAATAGACTCGGGGGAATAGATGGTGATGATATGGTTACCTTGGATTTTGATGGACACAATTTAGCTAGGTAAAAATAAATTACAGGCCTCACACTTTATTCTCGATAGTCCGCTTGACTATCCTTTAGACAAAGAAGGTGGTGTGACACACATATTGTATGCGTGAGAGTGCATAACCTATCTATATTGGCATAAGACCATTATGACTCAAAAGGTATAATGATAGTGTTTAAGAGCCACAAGTACTTGAAGGATGATTATGTGATCACTCAATGATGAGTTTGAACTCAAATTATGTAGATATGATTATTAAAATA
The DNA here is from genome assembly GCF_029865625.1 of Vigna umbellata. Classification (NCBI taxonomy): domain Eukaryota; kingdom Viridiplantae; phylum Streptophyta; class Magnoliopsida; order Fabales; family Fabaceae; genus Vigna; species Vigna umbellata. Next base: position 50,848,466 of record NC_142165.1, on the reverse strand, counting down.
TTGAAAATGGTACGTCTGGAATCTTGAACTAAAAATACATGGACTTGATTATCTTATCACTATGGGTTTTAATTATCCTAGCACCCAAAATTTACTCATCATTTGTCATTACATGAAATTTTTATCAAAATAGAAAAAATAATAATATAAAGTACAGGAGACCACACTAAACTTAGGATAAAAATCACACTTTATGAAAATAGAGAAAATATACTTATTATGAAAAAAAATTAAATAAATACATGGAGGTAAAACATTAAATCACTTGTAATGTCTTTAGAAATAAAAGCCAAATTGGTTAATTTATCAACAATGATTTCTCTCACAAAAGACACGAGAAACTTTGAATAGCATATGCTTAAAAAAGTACATACACCCACCTCCTGCCCTTTAACACTCTAAGGAACCATTCATTAATCTAATAGACCATGACAAACTAAAGTATAATCACTCTCCAATCAGAGTCACCAAAAAATTATTTCTCAAAACATGCTTTAAAGCATAAATGACCTCATAAACCCAACATGATAAAAGTTTGAACTCTTAAAATAGTTGAACAATTGCTCATGTCTTCAGTCCAACTACCTCTAAAAATACCAACAAAACTAGGCCAATTGTTAGTTGCGCCATCAATATTCATTTAAAGCTAGCATATGAAACTTGTCATATTGTGTCCTTGAGTGAAACCTTTATACCCTTCCTACTTTGAATATTGAAAATTTTCAGTATAAAATATCAGAGATAATGTTACTCGTATGCTTCTTAGATTTATTCCAAGCCATACACATCAACTTCTTAATTCAGAAAACAATAGAATTAAAAGCAACTAAAACTTGAAATTTACTATAGTTTTTCATCTCCAAATCATTTAGATAATTGCAATTGTGACAACCACTTTAATCACTATAAGCAAAGGACTATGAGAATACTTCATAAACTCAACAACCAAATCCAAAAAGGAAAACTACAAATCTTTAAAAATTTCATTCAATCATTTCCATGATTGCATAGTACTAGAACAATGAAAGAAGAAATGAAACAAAAAAAATCAACATTGTTCTTATACAAAGAACACACAAAGCATAAAATCAAAAATACCATTGGATCGAGCTGATTTTTGGGCAGTAGGTTCCAGACATATGGTTCTTCATTCTGAACTTCGGATTGTCAATTGAAAATCTAGATTGGGAGAAATCGGTCCCGCACTAGCAACCCTATTTTGGAGAATTTTCATCTTCTTTGTTCTCATTTGTAAGCATTTGTGATTATTTAAATTGGCTTATTGAACACACCATTTGGTGTTATTATTGGAGACTCTTTTGTACCCTATTATTGATCATAGTAGATTTTTTTTACTTTGGACGACTCGTGGTTTTACCCTTGCATTGAGGGTTTTCCACGTTAAAAATTGTTATGTCTCTTGTGCTTTGGATTATATTTTTGTTCTATTTGTTTGGTGCTCGCAGATTCTCGCAAGAAGAGATTGAATTTCCGCTGCGTTATTACTTTTTTTCTAAGTTGTTATATTTTTTGGCCCTTCCCCCATCAACATATGTGATTTATCTTACCAAACGATGCATTTATTAATGAAATGACAAATGATTTAATGTTCTGAACACACTACATTGCTTAACGCTTGTCAACGTTCAAAACATTTAATGCATGTATGAAAAAGTACTTTGATGCTTGCAAACTTTGTTCTTGATATCCATGTAGATCAATAAAGTATAAAAATATGATCAAAATCACGACACCCACGAAAAAGACGTTGCAAGAAAAGAAGAACATTTTGGCAATGTTTCCTTGAAGCTATTTGCTTTGTCACATCGTACAAGCTCAAGTTCCACTTAAGGCTATAAGAAAAAACTCTAGACCCTACAAAGTAGATTAAAGTCGGACTTCACATAGAAAAACTACCAACTCTTCAGAAGTTTACTTCTTGATTTAATGGTCATCTTTCAAGAGAAACTATATATAGAAGAAAGCTTGAAGAGAATACGTTGTTGATGAAAAAGTGCAAGAAAAATACAACATAAAAAGAGAGAAAAAGCTTAAAGTGTTTTTATATAATCTAACGCTCAATATCTTTTGACAGTAAAATATTTATAAAGTGAGAAATACTTTCAAATGTTATAAATTGTAATGTATTTGAAGATATATCCTCTCGTTGAGAGTTATTCGTCTGCACCTTCTGGAAAATCTATTTGTGATTTGTTGTACATCATGAAAAGAACTCAAATAATTGGTTGTTTAGCTAAGGTTGAGTTGAACGTCTATACAATTGTCTAGAGCTAGATCCTAGAGAGGCTAAACTCATTCTAGTCGTGTTAACTAATGGATCAGGAATTATACTAATACTCATTGTAACCAGGAGTAGTGAGAATATTCTATGAGATCCTAAAGAGAAAAACTTGTGTAATCTTGAAAAAGATTAGTAGAACCCCAAGGAAAATCAAATGTAACTCAGATTGAGTAAACCATAAAAATTGTGATTTACTATCCTTTTATTCAAAATGTTTTTCATTTATTCACCTTATAGAAACTAGTTCTAAGCATTCAAAAAACCTTTACACACCATATTTACAGAGATATTACATACAATATTTTAAGAAACAAATATATTAGGAATCTTATCACCAAAGGTTAAAAAAAATCGTATCTTAGGAGTTTTGTAAAAATTGACATACCTAAGTAAGTAAAATGAAGAGATATTTGATTAAAAAAAAAGTTTACGAGAATATAAGCTCCCTGGTTAATCAAAGAAAGTACCATACTAAAAAAAATGTTAAATGTTTTAAAATTCTAATATATCCTCTATATTAAACAAATATATTATCTACATATATAGAATATGATAATGAAATTACACGGCCAGCTTTTAAATAAGAACAAAAATACATACTCCAAACCTCCTCAATATTATTATTTTATTCAAAAATATTTTAATTAGTGTTACATGTATATAAAGAAATTGACCGTTTTAATTATATTTCAATAGTATAATTAAGGTTTATTCATGTAAAAATGGTTGATTGGATATAACAAGTACTTGCAATTCATGAGTTTTTCTTTATTTAGTCAAAATACCATCATTATCTTAATTTATATGCGTTGATTATGAAGACCTAGGTGATAAGTTGTTTTAAAGATGTGTAGATATTTCAGGGTGCCATTACTTTCATTTAAGGGTGTATGTAAATCATGCATGAACTTGGTTTTTACGTCAAAGCAAATAATTTGTATTAGTGTTTTTATTTTCTATTTTTTTAAAGAAAATATAATTTTCTGTTAGATTATTTTAACCGCAATAAATGTTTATATTATTTTAATATTTTTAACTTCTTATAATTTGAATATATATTTTCTCATTTTAATGATTAATATTTTCTTTTTAAATAAATAATTATTTAAGAAGTTATTTATTTTAAATTTAAATTAGCATCTATAATTAAAAATAATCAACTATGTACTTTAATATTTGGATTAAATGTGTTTATAATTTTAAATTTGAAGTAAAATTAAAATTTATCCTTTTAAAATTTGACTTTTTGATTTTAAATTTTATAAATAAATAAATAATTTTTTTAATCTAATCATATTAATTTTCTTTTACGTATTGATCTACATTTTAAATTATATTTTTTATTTCTAGACTTTTAAAACTAAATTATATTAAAATTTAAAAAATAAAAAAATTACAATCTCGCATCAAAATTAAAAAGATTAAAATCATATTTAATTGTTAATATCTATTTGTTGGTTTTATTCATCAATACCTATCTCTCTGTCAATATTTTGGTCAGAGATTTCCCGGTCGGGTCGAGGAAACTGGGTTGATCCGGTTTGTCATTACCCTAATGGGCTTCTCCCTCGTCCTTACGAAGTAAGGAACACTGCTTCCACTCTGTCGAAGAACCCTTCTTCTCGTCACTCTCAGACTCTCCTTCTATACCTCTTCATCTCTGTTGCAACGTTGGTGTTCAGTTTGTTTTGCTGATTATGATTTGTAAGTGTTCGAGTTTCTATACCATTGTTCAGTATTCAAGTTCAGTTAATTTGAACCGTGGCTTGTTGTAGGGAAAATTTAACCGGTTTTTAACCTCTCCTCTAATCTTGTTGCTACTGTAATATTCATGCATACCTTAACGCTTTGGTGTTTGAATGTAAGGTTGAAGAGCGATTGAAAACAAAGGGTTATTGAACAAAGTTGAAGCCTTTGTAACCTTCGCAAGATAAAAACCCTTATGACACTCGTCACTGAACCCCAATTAGAAAGCTGTGACCTTGATGACAGTACTTTTTTTTTGTCTTAAACATTTTTTATTTTGTTTGGATTCAGGGGACTCAGGGGTAGCTTGGAAGTGGCACAATATTCTTGAATTGGTTAAAGGTTCTTATCCTTTGAACCTTGGTGATAGCTAAGATTTTAATCTGACTCTCCCAGGTTGTCATTTTCCTCCTTTCCCTTTATCCCTCTCAATTCTCTTCCCCCTCTTCATCTTAATTCCTTTACCCTTTGCAATTTTCTGTCCGCGTTTTAACTGTGTACACGCTGTATTTTGATACAATCCAATTTGGGTGAGGAATTTGTGTATATCAGTATTTAGGGTTTGGAATTCGGTCTCTTTTTTAAAATTAAAAAAAAAGCGACTACTATTGGAAATTAAGGATTATATTTTGTTCTGTGCTTGTTGGGGTCATATGTAACATTAATTTTTCAGTGGTGTTTTAATTTGCTTGCATATTTTTTGTGTATGATTCTGATTTTATTTCTAAATTGAGCATTTCAGAGATTGAATAATATCTATTCACAGATTGTGGTTGGAAGGTTGCAATTTGATTTTTTGATAATTGCAATTCGTTTATAATTGCAATAAAGTTTGATTTATATGTTTAAAATACTTCTCATAAACCACAATCTCTTGGATAACACGAGAATTGACATTCTTGTGTTTAAAAAGCAAATTATCAGATTATTCAGATAACGTAAGGGATAAAATGAAGTTGAAACTATATTAAAACAGGGGAGGGAAGGAGAGAATAGTTAAACCAGTCAAGTTTAGGGAAAGGTTGGCAATGTGATCTCTATAGGTCATCCTATGTTGCTATAATTTTGTTATCGGATTTTTTTACCTTAGACAATCTTTAGCTAACTAAGTTTTTACAGATTTGTGCTGTAGGTAATAGTGAATTATTTTTGTAGTTTTCGTGAAATCTGTCTTTCCATGGAATCATAATGGTGTTTGGAATGTTCCTTTACTCTGAAAATTCCGTCAGACTGTAGTATTTCCTCAACTGATTTTAGGTTTTGAATTTATTCTGAGCACATCATTTTATTGTGGTCTGTCGCTATTAACATTGTTTCTGCTTTGTAGGAGTTGATAATGTTAGCATTGGCTTAGGATTATTTGAAATTGAGTTAACATATCTTTCCATATCCTTGTGTATTTGTGATTATAAGAATTTTTGTGATTTCATATGACTTGTACATATAGTAGGCTGACTGGTTTCATACCTTAGGCAGATGAATAAGTGCTATTGAATGAATATGTCCTATTAATATTAAGTCTGCAAGTTAAGAACAATGCTTTGAACCTTAGTTCGTAAGAAGTAGAAAATGTTAGGTACATATTCAGCACTAAGTCAGTTCCGTTTTTCTGACTTGATTTTATTTTCAATGTCTTTCCTCAGATTATATTAACTCCCAACTAATGTCAACCAAGAGAGCCTCATCAGTTACTGTTAGTTCTCTTTTGAAGTTGTGCAAACAATGTTCTTTACAACACATTGCAGACTGTATCAAAGGCCTGAATACATTGAGGGTTATGAGCACTGCTGTTGAAAGGACTGATTTTCAGTTTTGTGGTGGTCATCAAAATGATGATTCTTTAGGTTACCAGCAAAGTCATGTTGGGTTTTATCAGGAAAGCCGGAAGAAGGCTGATACTAATGAGTTTTTGAATAAGCAAAGACCTGATTATGTTGCCCAAGCAAATTCAAGTCACTCTTATTGGAATAATCATGCAAATTTGGAGCAAAATTCTTATGCAGCTCGTCAGATTGCAGATGGAGGCCATATAAATGTGCCCATAAACATTAAGAATAATTTGGTGGGACATAATGGAAATGCCAACGGATACTTTGGTCAAGACAAAATGAAAATGCAACAAAAAGTTGGGGTAGGAGTTGATAATGCACGGGCATCTGGGATGCATCCAAATGCATTCGCTGATAATCATGGTTGGACACAAGATCCTGGACAAAGGATGCAGTCTCTCAATCCATATACTTCACCTAGGCTTTTAGAATCACAGGGAAATCCTAGAGGGGGCTTGAACCAAAACAGTGATTGTTTTCAGCAGCCATCAACTGTTCAATACAAAGAGGGTAATGAGACGCCTCAACAGTACTCAGGTTCTGGACAGTTTCAGCAGAGTCTTAAAGATGGTCAATATTCTCCAAACTTTAATATTTCACAGAGATCAATGGTTGTTGGTTCTCATCTATCGAACAATGCAAATCCTGGTGGTGAATCAAATGAGGCATCTAATGATAGTCCATATAGAGGTACACTTGAGGAACTAGACAGTTTCTGCAATGAGGGTAAAGTGAAGGAAGCTGTTGAAGTTTTGGAATTACTGGAAAAACTACTTATTCCTGTGGATTTGCCTCGCTGTTTGGAATTAATGCGCCAATGTGGGGAGACTAAATCTCTTGAAGAGGCGAAAATTGTACACAGACATGCTTTACAACATCTGTCACCTCTGCAAGTCAGCACTTATAATAGAATATTAGAGATGTATTTTGAATGTGGTTCTGTAGATGATGCTCTCAACATTTTCAACACTATGCCTGAGCGCAATTTGACTACCTGGGATACTATGATAACACAGCTTGCAAAGAATGGGTTTGCAGAAGATTCAATTGATCTGTTTACTCAATTTAAAAACCTGGGACTTAAACCTGATGGGCAGATGTTCATTGCAGTTCTATCTGCATGTAGTGTGCTGGGAGATATTGATGAGGGAATGCTGCACTTTGAATCCATGATCAGAGATTATGGCATTATACCATCAATGGCTCATTTTGTCAGTGTAGTAGACATGATTGGCAGCATTGGGCATCTTGATGAAGCCTTTGAATTCATTGAGAAAATGACAATGGAGCCAAGTGCTGATATATGGGAGACTTTGATGAATCTGTGTAGAGTTCATGGGAACTCTGGGCTGGGGGATCGCTGTGCTGAGCTACTTGAGCAGCTAGATTCATCTCGATTAAGTGAACAATCAAAGGCTGGCCTTGTACCTGTTAAAGCCTCAGACTTGTCAAAAGAGAAAGAAAAAAAGTTAGCAAGCAAAAATCTTCTTGAAGTAAGGAGTCGTGTTCATGAATATCGAGCAGGAGATACATCTCATCCTGAAAATGATAAGATATATGCTTTGTTGAGAGGTCTAAGGTCACAAATGAAAGAAGCTGGCTATATTGCGGAAACAAAATTTGTGTTGCATGACATAGACCAGGAAGGCAAAGAAGAAGCTCTTCTTGCCCACAGTGAGAGACTTGCTGTTGCTTATGGTCTCCTTAGCAGCTCCGCTCGCTCTCCCATCAGAGTTATTAAGAACCTCCGTGTTTGTGGTGATTGCCACACAGCACTAAAGATTATCTCTAAGCTTGTAGGTAGAGAACTCATTATTCGAGATGCAAAAAGGTTCCACCATTTTAAAGACGGGCTATGCTCCTGCCGTGATTATTGGTGAACATGAACTTAGGTACTGCTTGCCTCTTATTAATGGTTTTCCTTTGTTATTTACTGGTTGATAATAAACTGAAATGACTGCATTTTGGGTAAGCATATTTGTATAAGTATACTTAACCTCAACTTACATAAAATCTATCCGTGGCACATACCCCCATGGTTATTCAATGTATTGTGTGCTTGGTTTCTAAAGTATGTATTATATCCAACCACGGTCTGAAATTTGCCCGTAAAACTCCAGCCTAGAGGTAGTTTAATGCTGCTATACCTTTTCTAAGCCGACTAACGATTATAAAACTCTATGCTATGGTAAAACCAGGGAGTTATGAGAGGTACATCTCCAATTGATATTGTGAATATATCCTTATTCTAATGTTGCTTTCGAAAGTAGATCAAAATTAGATTTTAATTTTCACTTCCAGGAGTTGCAATTGCAATTTATATTTGGGTTTACAATGAAATGAAAAATGGAGCTGTGGGCCATGTTAAGTAACTTAAATGTAAAAGTATTGACTCTTAATTGTTGATCCTTCCCTTTTTTCTTAAGTACAGGCAACATTATGAGAGAGAAGTATACTAATAGTTTCTATATAAAACTGGTGGACTGTTGCATGGGTGATGTTGCGTTCGTTCACCCTGGAATTTCTGTCTTTGATGTAACTGCGTCTTACAGAGAATGAAAGAAATTAAATCCATGAATCCCATGCGCAAAACACTTGTCAAAGGGATTGTTCATTTTGCCATTGGACATGGAATAATCATTCAGCCTTGTCTCGAACATCATTTGAATCCCGGGAAAATGCTTGACTACGTGTTGTTTTTCGTTAACCTGTAGTGGATCAAACTTGTCTGTCTATTTTTTATGTAATATAAGGACTTGTTCCAGGGCATTGATAGCTGTTTGCAAGATTTGTGGCTTTGAGCATTTGTTTGTCATTTTAGAATATCAGTATGATGATTATGTGGATTACAATGATGTTTTCTTAACCGTACATCATATTTGACGGATGATATTTTCGTCAACCGTGTTATGAAGCAAAATTTGGGAAAGCCTCACAAGAATATTTTATGCAGGTGTATCTTGGCTACCAAATGGATTCAATAGCATGGGCGTTGCTAAACCCCTCTTGACCGGTCATAAAGATATTGTTCAAATCCACGAAGAGATTGGAATTTTGTTTAACCAGGCTCTTCCATACTAATAAATCAAGCAGTGGGACATGTATTCAGGTTGCGGAGGCATTATTCTTTCTGGGTAGTCTTATGCTATATAAATTATTATTGCTCTTGAGGCAAGGAAAAGTTTATGTATTTGATAGGAAACATTGATGTTCAACAGTATACTTTCAGACAACTTTATTGACTGTCAATATCTCAAAATTCAAATCATCGGAGTCATTATTCTAAACTTGTTTAGCCTCTTCTGTGTGAAAGTTATCGGTGGTATGTATAAATTGACATTTCCTGCTACAGAAGGCCTTGTTGGAGCGTTTAGGATTCTTTTGCAAAGTAGCCAATCATGGAGAGAATAATGAGGTCTCTCTGGTGACAAGTTAATGTTAGTTGAATAGGTAGTGGATAAGATGTACTTTAGTAGGTACATTGACACAACCACGTGAGATTGTTGTTCCAGCAACATACAAACTCGCTTTAGGCATGGAAGCTGGTCCAGGGAAATTATTTTAGGTCCAATGGAAGGCTTTCAAGGGAGAGGGAAGAAGGAATAAGATGGAAAAATAGTGCAGAACATAGCAAGTGATGTGGCAGAACTCCTTTTTGGTAATGTGGGTTCATCAAGAACCTTTGATATATTTTCTTTTTCTCTAGTAATATACTATACTTTCATGTGTTTTTCTTCTCTCCTTCGTCACTTGTTTTTCACAAGTAAGCAACTTTTTTGAGCTTTTGGGCAAGAATTGGTTCTCCAAAGTGGCGCTCATCTAATCTATAATTTATTGTAACTTTTTTAAATAAAAATTTCATAACTCAGAAGCTGATTATTTGATTTGTTGGAATTTTGTTAACTTTTCTAAATATCTTTATGTATTTGAAGATATCTGATTGAACTTTACCAATAAAATTGGCTTTTTTTCATCACTCATGTGCTCATTCAAAAGTAAATCTATCTAATTCATCCGCATTCAATATAAAAGTATACATATTTGAATTTATCTATTTAATTTTAGAGTTAATAATTTATCAATTGTTTCTAAGAATTCAATAAATGATTTTTCAAGACTTAATGGATTAACATAGTTCCAACTAAATTTTTCTTGATTAAATCTGACTAAAAATTTATCCTTTTGAAAACTTTCTTAAGATTGTCTCAACTTTTTTGGAATTTAAAAAAAAATATATTTTTGAAAAGAAAAATGGATGAACTTCTACAATAAAATTTGTTAATAGACGAATTGGATTTTATTGAATAGATTAAATCGGATCCATCTTTTTTATTGAAATTTTGAATAGATCCATATCAGTTAATATATCTTTTATTCAACTCATTATAATTCAAAATAAAATTGATTGAGTCTCTTGAGCTGTCATGCCTAATTTTTATCTCCTTCTACTTTAATTCCATATTAATAAATGAAATATAATTATTAAAAGTTTGGCTTTGAAAACCTTAATTCATGCTACACCACTATTAAATGCAATTAACATTGTTATTACATTATAAGAAATTTTATAATTATCAATAAAATTTTACCGACAAAAATAAATTCGACGATAATATTAGATCTGATTGATTAAATCTCTTTAAAATGCATTGGTAATTTTTTTTTTCAAAATTTGTTGATACCCATCCGTTGAATTTTTTAAAAATCTAGAATTTTTATTATTGACATATATCTTTTTCATTAGTAAATCTATCGATAAAATAAGAACCAATTTTTTCGTCAAATATGACAAATTTTATAAATTAAGTGGAGATGAATGAAAGAAATAATAGAAGAAGAAGAAGGGAGGAGGAGAATTTAAAGGTTCTACTAGTGGTAGAAGACAAGGGTAAAGGGGTGGGGAATGGTGTACATGAGAAATAACGACAAATGTCACGTCAATACTAATAGAGGTGGTGAGAGTAGAAACTCTATACAACGGCAACTACGTGGAGGATGAGAAGTGAAGGAAGAAAAAAAACAAAAAAAAAACATAAGGAGACGGAATAGGAAGATAGATTTAATAATGATAACAGTATATTTGACCAACGCTCAAAATTTATCGATAATCACTGATGAATATTATCAATAAAATTTAACTAACAAACATTTTGTACCAATAGATAAATATTTATCTAAAAGCTTGTAGTTATCAATTCATTGATTAAATTTTTTTATAAATATTTTTTCAATAATTTTTTATTATTATAATCTACTGTAAATTTAATCAATAAATTTTTATCTATTGTCAATCAATTTTATTTATCTATAATTAATGTTTTTTTAATGGCAAGAACTGATAACTAATTCAAAATAGTGATAGATAAAAAGTATATAGTTACTTGTAAAGGTTTCATCATGCATAATGTATTTTTCTTTAATGTTGAAAACTAACCAACAAAATTTATTTTATATAATTTGATTAAATTAAATCAGCATAGGTTTTTTTTTTTAATTATACGCAATAGTTTTTTTTTCTTAAAATGCATATAGGATTAAATTTCCAATACTTTTTTTGGAACTGCTACTGAAATTCTTTTTCACTTATTAGTAAATGGAAGAATTTTACGCAATTTTTTTAAATATAAAAAAAAACAACACTAATAATGTTTGAATGTGATGATAGAAAGTGAATAAATGGACAAGAAAAAAAAAATAATTAATTTTTTTTATTAAGTAAACAATTGTAAGATAAGGTAAAAAAGAATGAGTGAAAAAGTCATGGATGTGATTGATCTTTATAAATTGATAAATGATAATAATTTTTTTACAATGATCATGTTTTCCTCGTTACAATATGTAAGAGCAAAGAGGTTTAAAGAAATTTGGAGCAAACATGTATAAACAAAGGATAGGACCGAACGGTTTAGATTAAAATAAGAGTAAATATAAATGAAAGTTTCAAAAGTCTCGTCTCATTATCTAAATACAGCTATATCTCTCCAAATTCTTCTACTATCTTCTTTTCTCCTCCTTCTCTCTAGATTCCTTCAATCTCACTTCATTTGTTCAACAATCAGACTAAACCTAAGCAATCCTGGTGTCGAGAGCTTTCCATTCCACCGATCGTTTTAGTGTTTAAAGTTGGTAAGTTTCGTTCCTTTAATTCTTGTGAATTTCTGGAATTTCTAGCACATGCAAGTAAGCCTTGTTGTTTGCATGTGTTCATCAGTCTTCTCTTCCCCTTTCTAACTTCATTTTTGGTAATTTGGTTGGTCTCTTCTCACAAATCAGTAAACTATAGGTGTTCTTAGAATTTTCTGGAGGTGTGAGCAAATTTCTGGATGGGTAGAAGCCCTTCGGTTCGGTTAAGAGGTAAGGGAAACTAGTTAATTTAATTGATTGGTTGATGATGTATGAAAATGTTGTTTGATGGTTTTGCATGTGTGTGAAATTGAATGTTTGTGTGTTCGACATTGTTTGTGTGGGATGTTAAATGCTGTGGTCATTGAGTTGTAGATTATGTAGAATTTGGAGTGAATTCTGGTTTGGGATTCTTTGAAATGATGTTAGAAAGATTTAGGTACGATTGGATAAGTGTAAATGGGTATATGATTCAGGTTTGGAGGATTAGAAGTTGGAAAAAATGTTAGTTTGGATAAAGTCTAGCGTGCTCATTATTCTGCAGAAGTTATGCAGAATTATGCAGAAAGTTGAGCACGCGCTGTTGACCGCTTGGTTATATTCAAATGTTCGGTCATTAACTGGATGTAGTTTCTTTAGAGTCTTCCCAGTTCATGACCGTTCGGTCTTAGTAGTGCTCGATTTTGTACTAGCATTCGATCTTAGTAGTGCTCGGTTTTGTACTAACATTCGTCTTAGTAGTGCTCGGTTTTGTACTAGCACTCGGTCTTGTATTATCATTCGATTGAATATAACATTCGGTCTAGTTATAGTTTTCGGTCTTGACCTAGTGTTCGACCTAGATAAAGTATCTGGTATAGTCTAAGTTCTTGGTCCCCCACTAATACTCTGTTTGTATTGGTGTTCGGTCTTAACCAGATTCGGCCTCTTATGGACCTTATCTGTTAATGATCTTTCGGTCATGTTTTAGTGTTCGGTCTAAGCTCTAAAGTGTTCGGTCTAAGTTATAGGCGTTCGGTTTAGCCCTAGTGATTTGGTTATTATAGTGTTCGGTCTCATAGTAGTATTCGGTCTTACATTAGTGTTTAACTGTATTCGACCTTACGTTAGATTTAGATCCTTAATAGTGTTCAACCACTTCTTCAGCCTTACCTATTATAGACCGTTCGGTCCTGTTCTTTGGGGTAGTGAGAAACCGTTCGGTCTCCAACGTACGCAATGTGTTCGATCTTGCATGCGGTTTCCATTGTTGTTTGATAACTTGTTTAAATTCAGTTATATGAACATGCTATGTATGAATAATGAAGTGGATGTTTTTATAAAGGATTATGTTTCAACTGGTATGAAAGAGAATTCCAAGAAGGAATGTCTCAGTGATTGGTTATCAAAGTGGTGGTAAAGTATGAATGTGGACAGCGAAATCCACGGCGTTCATCCTAAAATTCTAATGATTACCAATTCTCAAGTAGAGATGGGTAAGTCATGTCGTGAGAATAGCAGGAGGCCCTAGCCTAGGGGGGACCTACGGTGAGTGATAACGGGCTAACCTCGTGTGGCAACTCATGGGTTTCCAGTTACTACACCCACGAGTGCATGAACGACCATAGCTACATATTCATACTAGTCTGGGCGGTCAAGTTAAAGTGATCGATCAATATGTGTTCATATGCTTTATACATATGTATGATTATCTGATCTACTTGTTTGAAATGTATGCTCACATGACTATTAAATTCACTACAAAAAAGAAGGGCATTACCGAAGGCCAGAAGCCCTCGGAAACAGTCCAAAACCGTCTGTAAAAGGTAATTACCGAAGGCTTATCGACGGCCAAAGAGCCCTCGGTAAATCTCTTGTCGCTAACATTTACCGAGGGCTTTCGCCCTTCGGTAATTACCGAGGGCCTAAAGCCTTCGGTAATTTCCGAAGGGCAAAAAAAAAAAGGGCGCTAGGCTACCGCAGAATGTGAGACTCTCTGTAAAGTCGCGCCCGGTGCCCCCTTTGTCGCGCCTGGGCGTGAGACTTTCTGTAAAGTCGCGCCCGGCGCCCTCTTTGTCGCGCCTGGGCGTGAGACTCTATGTAAAGTCGCGCCCGGCACCCCCTTTGTCGCGCCTGGGCGTGAGACTCTCTATATCACTTCTTCCTCACTTCTCATTACAACCATCTCCTAAATATAGCTAACTTATGAGCATATTCTATGCTTCTATCACCCAAGTACAAAACGCAATGAGAAAATAAATGCTTCTCCATACACAGATGTCACAGACCTCTAGGCTTGGTTTGGACAAGAAGTAACATGTGTAGTGTTTGAAGAATATAACAAACAAAAAATTTAAGGCAAAAGTGTATAGAGAAGCATGCAAGAGAGAGTGAAAGCAACCTCTAATGCCAGAGGTAGAAACAAATAAAATGCAACAATCACTCCAAAGTAAGATGTAGCCAATGTCCACTTCCTATATTGAAACAATGCTACGGTAGGAAGATGTAATTTGGTGAAATGGTGCAAAAGTAACCAAAGGAACAGTAAAGATGAACTTTGATGCACCAAATATATGTATAAAAACAACCAAATTGTGCCAAAATCTATTGAATCACACTATCACTTGTTGAGTTCCAAATTTCAAACAAAAATGGGAAGTCAAACTATGATTTTGCAGATTTAATGAAAATGGACCAAGGCAACAGTTGAAACAAGTTTCAAATGGTGAAATACACTTGCACAAATGTTTAAAATGCTCTGAAATAGGCAGAGTCACCAAAACAAGGTTGCAGTTGCTAAAAGTGCAGAAAAATGAACTAAAACTGTTGGAGAATTGAGAAAGTAGTGCATTCAAAGCTGGATAGCTCAACTAAAGACTCAAAGAATGCCTAAAAACACTACATCTAACTACAGATAAACAGCTAGCAGAATTGAAGCACCTAATACCAAACAAAGACTATAAGCACGGTGCAAAAAGATACTAGATAAGTTGTGACAGCACTGGTTTACAGAATTTTGAATCAACTCAATTATGCTTTTGACAAATCAGTGGTTAATCAGAGTTTGTACAACTTGAAACATGTTTAGAAACTTCAAACAAACTTGCACCAAGATTTAGAGACACAAAATCTGGTCAGAAACAATTTGCACAATATGAACCGAGAATTATATTTGAATGCAGAGTTTGAAACCAGATTGTGATGAACTCAACCACTAATTCTACTATTCTGTGATGAATATGAGTTGGAATTACTTTAGACACAGTTGAAATCACTAGGCAAACTTGGACAAAGCTTGAAAACCATCAAATCTGGATGAAAACCACATGATATCAAATTAATCCAGAAATGATGTTTTATGCAGATTTTGCTACTGGAATCAATATTTGCAATGCTACTGGACAACAATTTAATTGACTCAAGAATGTGTAAATAAGACATTTCTTGTAGTGCATATGGAAATAATCGTTCTAAATACAGTCCAATTTAGATTATAGAAATTGATGAAAGAGACCTCATATAAAAAATAATCCATTATTCTCTCTAATTCTTTTGAACAAAAGACAATGGAAAATGCTTATTATGGTATGAATCAGGTTCCAGACTAAGGTAAAGCAAGAAAGCTTCAATGATATTCAGAATAGGTCTATCTTGATTGAGAGAAGGATTGAACTTTAAGAAAAAGAGTTTGATGAATTCCAAAGAGCACTAGAGACCAAGCATTGAAGTATATTAGCCAAGCTTGATTTTAGATTATATCGAATCAAACCAAACGAAAAAAAAAGTAATTTACAATAAGTATTACAAAGTAAAAGTGCAAATTAAAATACAAGCAGTTAAATGCACTAAATATTCAAAAGAGCTTTTAGCTAACTGAAATTGTCTAATGAGAACCAAGGACAGAATTCTGGTTTCTCTAGATTTTATTCAATTAAAAACAGAGCTTTGAGTGACAACAAAAAAGTATACATGCTCCAATGAACATTACTAAACCAGACAAAACAAACACACCCCAATTCGTCTCTATTTCATATAGAACTTATTACTTACACTTACACGCCAGCATACCATATCATCCAATATACTTCACCAACCACCTCTACTAGCATCTGTGTTCTTTTGTTTTAATAAATAGAAGAAAAAAATGTAAAATCAGAATAACATGAAAGGAAACAAACCAACTTTGAACATAAAACATGTAATGCATATCAATCTATCTGTACATCTAATAAAGACACTCCCTAAGAAGACCATTAGAAAAACACCACAAAGAAGCCAAGTGAACTAGTTAGTCACAAAGGAACTCAAGAGAATATAACAAAAACGTGTAAAAATGTCCAAAATTTCTTTCTAACTATATACACCAAATAACTGCAATTTGATAACAATGTTAAAGCCTTAGAAAATCTCTATTGGTTTTGAGTCATCTAAAATTAACAGAGGTGCTTTCATGATCCAGGAGAAAACCCATCAACACCAAACAAGTTATTCCAGAGAAGGGAAACTGCTGACCAGTGCAAAAACAAATGAAAACCATTTTCAAGCGCAATCACTACGAGACAACTTGAGAGCTTTTCTGAATTTGAAATATCTCACTAATATTAATGCGGTTTACAGCAACAATGCACAGGTAAGAAAAATAAGAAACATTTTTCACAAACCAAAGCAATAGAGAGAGAGAGAAATCTCATCTCACCTGTTCCAGTTGATATACACTTTGCCTTCCCTGATTCCCCTGATCAAGTAGTGAAAATTGTTTTACAGTAAAAAAGAATCCATCTCTGCAGTGGAAATCAAAACATATAAACAAATTAACAAAAGGAATGCACAGGTAGTTAGCAGTTAAGTAACTTCTAAAAGCCACCATAATGGGATCAAATATCAAATCTTGTGAACTTCAATTAGAGAGAAGTAATGCTTACAGATCGAGGCGGATCGACGAGGAACCATGGAAACTGGCATAGATCGAGCTAATCGAAGAAGAAGAACAGCGGATGACGGAAAACGGAGGCAAACCCTAGATTGAATGGTTTGATCGGTGTACATTCTAGGGTTAGGGATTTGGGATGTTTTGATCGGTGGAGAGAAAGGATTCAACGATTGAATCGATGGAATGGAATGAACAGCGATTTTAATCGGGCAAAAGATAGAACAATCGGTGAAAAATGGATTCTTTGGTGGATTAGGCCGAGGTAAGGGAGAAATGTACAGGAGAATGAAGATCTAGAGACTAACCATGGCTGGGCGGATTAAGATCTGAGCGGATGAACTTGAAATATGGATCGAAGACGAGGGAAGCTTTGAGAGAAAAAGAAATGTGTGCGGGTGGATCTCTCCAAAGAATGGCTAAATGAAGATGTGGTTCGAATATCAAGTAGACATTACCGAAGGGCAAACGGCCCTCGGTAAGCAGACATTACCGAAGGGCAAATGGCCCTCGGTAATAAACCTTCGGTAATATGCGATTTTATTGTAGTGATTTCACTAGCTTACCCTTCTTTTGTATCTTGTATATGTTGTATATGTTGTCCGTTCGATATTCCTTTTTTGCAATAATCATCCTGTGAGTGTGAGCAGAGGATGAAGAGGGTTCTCTGGAGCAGACGCTGGATGGAGAGGACCCAGCTGCTTAGACTAGGGTCGTTCGGTCTTGTGTATAATTTTGTAGGGACGTTCGGTCATGTATATAGTTTTATGTTAGAATAAAATTTTGTAAAGTTTTAAATTTTTAGTTATTTTAGGATAACTGTAAGTTAACTTTATTTTCAGAAACTTTTATATTATTATTATGTGATGACTCTTATATATAATTTTCACCTATATTTTTGGATGTTATATGTAAATTTGAAATCGCAAACAAAAAAGTTAACTCTTATTAATGGAAAATATGTTGGATATGTTTTCTTATGTCAAAAATAATCCATGTAATCCAATATGGTATAATAATGTCAATTGTGATTAGAGTGCCTATCTATCTATATATATAAATATAATCAATCTTGTATAAATAAAAATCAACACATGAATCTAAACCTAGAATATTCAATAAAAAGTATTATTAACGCTTTTCACAATATTTGTATTAAGGATGTTTTATCAAATATTGATACTTAACTATTATAAACATTTAAGGTATCCAAACTCAGAGTTCATAGTTCATAGTAAGTTAAAAGTGTATAATATTAGTGTACATGCATATATTTCATATATGTAATATTTTCCACAACCTTTTATTAATAAATTCATAATCAAATTAATATATGTGTCACAAGGTGACTTAAACAATCACATTCAAAACTTATCATTTATCACTGCACTAACATACACCAATGTTTAAATAGTTTATATAGTTAAATTAATTATATAATTTATAAGAGAGTCAATTCAAAAAACAAATTTAATTAAAAAATTATCTTAAATGCTTAATGTTTTATGTTCTTTTTAAACTAAAATTCATTCTCTTCCCAATGTGTTAACAAGTTAAACATGTATAAAAGAATAATTATATTATACACATATGTAGAAATTAGTATAAATTAAAATGATAATTTTTGTGAAGATCTAGAAAATTGAGTATGACAAGTAATATGATGTTCTATATAATAAAATTGACTTATTTTAATATTAAAAGTTCAAAAATACAGATAGAAGTTTAGTTAGTAAGTTTTATTATCTAAAATATATTATTTCTCTAAAACATGTCTCTTGAGAATTTTTTACCATCTCTCTAAGTCTTCTCACGCCTTATTCATCATAGAGTACCTAAGTGATCACTATGACAAAGTCTTTAACTCTGTCCGATCAATTCTTGCATAAGAGTTAGTTTTGTTTTTCTCTCTGGTTTAGTACTTTTCTTATGCATGTGAGCTTTTGGTCAGCACATGTGTTCTCTGAGTCCTCTATAGTACTTTTTGTTTATCAATGGTCCTAATGACGTACTCAGATCATGCTTATGTGGTTTGTAGTAATATATAGAGTCCCTTGAGGTGAGGGAGTCGTTTTAGGTCTCTTAGAGCAACTTGAGCTTTTAACATATAAGGAAAGTTAAATACCATTGCTCTTGAGTTCTAATGTAATCTTATTAGTGTGTGCATGATTAACGGTTGTGATTTATTTGGAATTAATGTTTGATTTGATTTTATCATTGTGAAAATTTGTTTAAGATTTATAATAGAATGTAGTTTGACATGTTTGAAATTGTCTAAATTGGTGGTATAATATACATATTTTTGTGGGATTGATGTTTGATAGTGCACTTGTGTTGTCGTCAGTGGATGAAATTAGGTATTGATTATTTGATATTAGTGTTGAAATATGTTGTTTCCAAAATGAATGTGTTTATAGAATTAATTTGGCTTGGTTGAGTTGATAAAACTAAGTTTATAGTTGTTTAAACAAATTGGTATTCTCTTGAACACTAAAGCACATATTTGGATAAGTCTTTGAGTTAGGAATACTAATTTGGTCACTGATTTGGTACTTGGTTCATCATATCAAAGTTTGAGAATGTGTAGTTTATTGGTATGGCGTTGAATGCCACTTTTGCAACTGAGTGGTCCAAAGTGCAAATGGTCTGGCATTGAGCAGTGGTAGGTAGTGCCGAGTGTCAATTACCATTGTAGGTCTATAACTTAATTTACTGATAATTCACTGAGCGATAGGTTTTAGTGCTAAATGAAAGAAAGTACGAGAGCTTTGGCGCTGAGCGCTAGACTTGGCGCTGAGCGCTAGACTTGGCCGAGTGTTCCCTGTTGCAAAGCTAGTGCATGTTTTGTGTGTACTAATTCCTGTTTTGCTTGAAGTGGTTTAAAATAATTCAATGCATGCTTATTTGGAATTGGGAATGATATTCATGGATTGTAAATATGGTTTTGATTATGTAAGGCATGTGGTGTGAGAAGAATTTCCAGAGATTGTAATGGTGCTCTTTAGTGTATGTATTGATGTAGGGGTTTCGTATTTGGGATTATCCTGACACTTTAATAACCATTGAGTCTCAGTAGAGAAGGGTGTGATATGTTGTAAAGAGTAGCAGGAGGTTCTTAGTCTAATGACTTTTTTTTTGCCACAAATATTTAACGGATTAACCTTGTGTGTGGTAGCTTGAGTGAGCAAGTTGTCCCACCACACATAAGTGATGGACCCTTAGAGTTTGGTATTAATACATGTATTCAGACAGTGAAGTCTAGAGGCAATGGGTATACTTATGATTTGTTTGATTTAAGAGTGTTTAATGTTATATTCATAACTTAATTGTATGGATGTTTCTTTGGTAAAATTAGCTTACTATTTTGTTTTTGTTTGTTTGTATGATTATATTTCTCTTTTGCAATGATCACTTTAATGGTGTGAATAGAGGAAAAAGTTTTAGTTGAACAGTGTTGGATGACGAAGGTACAAATGCATACAATATAAGTAATTTCATGTGTATATTTGATGTTTTATAAAACTCTATTAAAACCTTTAGCTTCAATATAGTAGGTCTTAATATTAGAATATCGTTGTATATAAAGTTGGTGTTATAGTTATGATCAGATAACCGTAATAACATTTTATATATTTTCTTTTAAGTTAACTATTATTTCTTATTAAATATGTGATGCTCTATAGTGACGTTAAAACGATGTTACAATTTTACTCTTTCATCAAAAGCTAAACTTCTATATAGATTTTTTTTACATACAAATCTACAATTTTTATTATTCACTTAATTAAAATTTCAAATTCAACCTAAACTTGAATAGAAAACATTCTATAATTACTCACTACCTAAATAAATTAAAATACACAAATATCTTTCTTATCTGAAATTTAATTGTACGACATTGTTGTGAGAAAGTAGTGAGAACTCCAAATCATAAACTTAGTTGCCACATATCCGTCCAAGCAATTTCAAATTTTAATGAAGAGCTAAACCAATTCCTAAGATAGTTTTTTTCAATTGGAAAAAAATGATAAAACACAAATACTAATATAAGAATGAATTAATAGATATTTTAGAATAAAACTTCTTGTTATTTAATTGGGTAAAGAATATCCTAAGAAGTGAGATATTGTATATATAAGAATTGATTGTGAAATACATGAAAACATGGAAAGAGAGGAATGAAGAGAAAATAATCAATATCATGCAAAAGAAAAAAAAAAAAAGTGGGTCTAACTTAGTATTTTTTCCCCACTATTTCTTCTCATAAAAATAGTTTATGGAAACATTTATTGTGATAATCCAGAAAATTTAGTCTTAAGAGTCACTATGGTGTTTAAATAATGAGACTATATTATTTTAATATTAAACAATTAAAAGTATAAATAAAAATTTCATTAAGGGTTTTATTACTCAAAACACAAACTATTTCTCTAAAAATTGTTCTTTGAGTCTCCATTGCCTTTTCTTTTCAAAATCCAACCACATAATCATATTTTTGAAGATCATGAAGTGCTTAGTTGATCGCGACAACAAGATCTTCACTTTATCCAATCGATTCTCTTAAAAGAGTAAGTTAATTTCTATTATTTTTCTTGAGTTGTATTCTCTCTTTCATGTATGTGAACAATCTTATGTCGCATGTGTCTCCTTAGCTTTATGGTATGTTCTCTATTGATCAGTGGTTCTAACCACATACCATGATCATGATTTCATGATCTGTAGGTGTAGATAGAGTTATGTGAGCTGAGGGAGTGGTTATTGGTGTCTTAGAGTTGTTGAGGCTTCCAATCAGGTAAGGAAAACTAATTGTGTGTTTATAAAGTCTTAGTAAGTTGTTAATTTGTTTTGATGTGCTTTATTTGAAATGAAATTGAATTGGTATGGTATTGAAAAGATAGCTTGCTGAAATATGATATTATGATAGTATGAGTGCTTGAATTGAACTAAATGTGTGCTATATGAGTTAGAAGAACTTTGATGTAAATGCTTGTTGATTGTTGACTCTTTAAATCACTCGAGATGAGATTATAAGGTCATAATTAATTGAAGTCCATTGTTACTTCTTGATGTAGTTAATAAAGTTGAGTTTTGGGTTGCTTTTGGCCTACTTTATGGTTTTGACAAGTGAAACTTTAAAGGAGTGAATTTGAGAAGCTAAATGTTTGAGCTCTGTTTTTGAGTCATTTTTTTACTTGTTTAGCCACTTAAATACTAAAATTTGATTTGTAACACGTATAAGTTAAGTTGGGAGCTTCTGAGTTGTTCATTTAATCTGTTGAGGCTAATTCCTAGCCAAATAAGCAAATTGGTACTCAATTTTAGTTATAAACATGTTTTGAATAAATTCTAGTGTTAAAGATATCAATTTGATCATTTTGGGTAGGTTTGTGAATACAACCAAATCATAAATCAAGGTTTTTCATCTTTTGGTATGACACTCAACGATAGTCAACGATGCCCAAGCAGTAGAAAGCCGAGAGGTTTGATGCTCAGTGGTACAGAGGTGGCACTCAATCGTTATTTTTGCAAGTAGAATGATGCTCAATGATAAGAATGTGCCGCTCAACGCCAAGAGCCTTTGCAAAGCTTTTCTTATTGCAATTTTTCTTGCTTCAATGGTTTTTTCCAATATTCGTTTTGGCATATAAGCTTATTGTAAATTATCTAGATACACTCTTTAGTGTGTGTTTGTTTAAAATGTTATGTATAGTTCGTGATAAACCATGAATTCCTTCTGAATGGTAATGATGGATGTGTATTCAATTTAAGTATGTGGTAAAAGGAATTCCATGGAGAAAATCTTGAGGTCATGCTAAGTGTAATGTATTGTTGTGAGGGCTCCAAAATGGTGGAATGTTTCTGACACTCCAATAGCCACCCAATCTCAAGTTGAGAGGGATGATTATGTGGTGAGGAATAGCAGGAGATCCTTAGTCTAAGGTTATTTTGACCATAGGTGTTTGATGGATTAACCTTGTGTGATAGTTTGTTGTTTTACCACACATGTGCATGTCCCTTAAGAGTTTGACACTAATACATGTATCCAAATGATCAAGTCTAGAGTCTAGATATATGTATGTGGATTTGGTTTATGATGGACTTTGAGAATGAAATTGTTATATTCTGAATTGATTGAATGACATGTTTGAGTCTTTTAAAATTAGCTTATCTTGTTGCTTGTGTTTGTTTGTTTTGTGTGAATCTTTCTCTTGGCAATGATCACCTATTTGGTGTGAGCAGAGAAAATATTTTAGTGAAACGTACTCGATGATGCAAATGTTGACAATTAGATAAAGTCCAATTTATTTTCAATGTTTTTAAAGAACCTTAGTTCTTTTATAGATTTACTAGTAATATAAGATATTTTGGATATAAAGTTTTAATTTATAGTTATATTTTAGATAACTGTAATTATATTTTATATGTCTTCTTTTAGTTAACTATTCTTTACTTTTATTTATAGAAGATTCTATGATTAACTATAACTATTCTTTATTTTTATTTATAGAAGATTCTATGATTAACTATATTCTTTTAGATGTTACACTTATCTAAAATTTTAAGATATAAAGACATTGTCCATTATTGATATTTTGATATTATTTGAAATAACAAAATATATAGACTAATTCTAATACTCTACCCTTAATTCTATTCAAATTAGTTTTGTAAAATTAAATTTTGTATGAAAAAAGTAAAATTATAACTAACTTTAAAAGTTAAGAAGACATTTTTTAATTTATACTTCAAAATATTAAAATTTAAATAATAATATAACTAATCTGAGTAGAAAAATAATAATAATAACATCAATATTATAATAAAAACATTGATAAAATTTATAATCTATAATAGTATATAATAAAGATTTGTTGGTTTATATAAACTATTTTTCTATTTTACATTTAATAATACTTTAATGTCATATATGATATAAATTTTAATAACACTTTAAAGTCATATTAAACAATTTTAATGAAATAATTTTATTATATAAAAAAAAAGAAATTAAAATTCTTGGAGCATATAGAGAATACAGAAAGTGACCTCACTTCTGGCAAAAAAAAAAACATCTCTCTACCTTCTGCATCTAACTACATTTTTTCTATCACAGCATAAATTTAATAAATGTGCAATACATTATGTTTAATTATCTTATTTTTATATAATAATAAAATGACAACATAGTGAATAAAAATGAACATAGAGGGTGTTTTGTTAATATATAATTTTTAATGATATATATAAAAGGATTTCCTGTTTAGCACACATTATATATTTCTATTTTATTTTTAATTTCATTTTAGTACTGGAAAACAAAAAAAAAAAAATAAATTAGGTAATTATACACATAGATTCAAAAACACAATATATGCTACATAATATTTTTTCTTATGTAATTACTTATCATTGTTAATTTTTTTTTCTTAAAAAAAATATAAGGATAAGAGGTGCTCTTTTTTTATTAATAACACACAATAAGGATTCTTCTATTTTATATACAAAATTTATATTTTCATTTTACCCTTAATTATATTTTGAAATAGAAAACATAAGCCATTAGTTAAATAGAAATCATACACATTTTAATTGTTTCACAGTATATTTTTTTTCATGGAGATTTTTAATTTAGTTATCTTTGAAAAAATATTTTATTTCAATTATCAATTATATATTTATATCACAATATATAAAAATAACTCTCATATTTTATGTATATATTTATACATCTTAGTCTTAATTATATTTTAATTTTAAGAAAACAATATAAAATATTATTGTTGTAGATATAGTTGCATACATTATTATCACTCCACACTAATATTTTTTCATACAAATATATAATTTAATTGTTATTTAAAAATTATTTTTATTTAAATTATAAATCACATATATTAAATATGAAAGTAGTACAAATGTTTCATTTGAATAAATTTATAAATTAATATAAATATTAATTTTAATCCCATTTAAATAAGACACAATAGTATAATACGTGAACCCACCGAGTATGAATACTAACAATAAAAAATCATTATAATAGGAACAAAATTCTAATAAATTGAAAGTTAATTTTATATATATTTTATTTTAATGTAATATACAAATTAAACCGTGTTTAATAAAAATATTACAAATTAAATCCTATATACCTTTATCGATATTTTTTTTTCAATATAATTTTTAGTTTATCCTCGTTATGATTATATTTCTAAAAAAATATAAACTCAATAATAAAAATGGCACTTTTTCTTATTTCTATTCTAATAAAAAAACTTGATTTTTACTTGAGTTTTTGTATGAGTGCACAAATTCATTTTTCCTTTTTAAAAGTATAAAATTAAGTTACATTTTAAGTGTTTACAACAACAATTTTTTTACTAAATTAAAATTTATTTTAATAACCTTTAGATAGATCCAATGTCAGGGTATCATGGTGTATCCTTTATCCCAAAATTTAAATTAGTTTGGAACAACAGGAATTCATCTTAGTTATTTTGTAAACTATTCATGTGATTAAAAAAAAAATCTATCTCAAACATATTAAATTATACTTATTTTATTTTTAACTATATATTTACCTTTTTAATTGTGTGGCCCTTTTAATTGTCTTTCTTTTATCTCAATTTAAAATGATTTTTTTTATAATTTAAATATTTAAGGATTAAAAACAACATACATTAGAATATAAAATATTTATCATAAACTAAAATTATAATGTATATATTTTGTTGGTGAAGACATAAATTTTCTACAATCCTAAAAATCTAAAATATTAATTAAACAACAAAGAAATATAAAATTACTATTGGGAGTTGGTGCATTTTAATTAAAAGAACTTTGCAATATTTAAAATCAAAATGTGAAGTTCCAATATGTAATTTCAATTTTGCCCTCAGAAAAAAGGAGTGGTTATCGAACAAAACGAGCATACGGAAGCCTCCAATGCTTTGGTTTCTTCACCACCACCATCTCTCTCTCTCTCTCTCTCTCTCAAACCAGAAACAATAAACACAAAGGAAAAAGGCAAAAGGGGTTTTCCTAGTGAGATCTAGGGTTTCCATCGATTCGGTGAGAGGATATTCATCAAACGATCTCGGTAAGCCAAGGCAAGGTTAGGAGGTGGAGTATTAGAGCATGGATTCGGTGCCTTCGAATTCACATGGAAACCTCGATGAGCAGATTTCTCAGCTCATGCAGTGCAAACCCTTGTCCGAGCAAGAGGTAATGTTCAGATAGTTTTATTTATTTTTTCTTTCTGAATTTTACTAATTTTTTAAGCAAATGTCAGGCCGATCGAGATAATTTCTTCTAGTTTCTCATCGCTTTTGTGTCTTTTGTTCAAATTGCTTCCTTAGCATCGATCCAGGGATATTGTAATGAAATTTGAACATGTTTTTCTTTGGTGTAATGTGTCTTCTCATGGAATTGTAATGGTGTCTAGAATGAGTCTTTTGTTTGAGAATTCCTTCAGATTTGGAAGATTTTTCGCTAGTTATTATAGGTTTTGAATTTATTTTGAGCATATCATTTCATTGTGGTTTGTCAGTTTTAGTCCTAAATCTATTGGTGACCATTAACTTAGATGTTTCTGCATTTAAGGAGCCTATATTGTTAGCATTGGCTTAGGATTATTTGAAATTGAGGAAAACATACATTTTTATATTCTTGTGTATTGTATGGTTTTATGAGAAAAGCAGGCTGACTGGATTCATACCTTAGGGAGGGGAATAAGTGCTATTGAATGAATACTTCCTCCCATTAACTCTGCAAGTTAAGAACAGTGATCCTGATTTTGTAAGAAATAGAAAATACAAGATGTGTTTTCATCACAGTAAGTTAGGGTAATTGGATTTGTTCCTAGTTTGCTGATTCTGGGAGTTGTGTGTACGAGTTATGATGGCACTATGCTAAATGAGAAGTTAGTCTTCCCTTTTTGTCTTTGTTTTGTTGGAATTCTATTATGAAGAAATTTAGGTTTAGTTTTTGGGAATGTTATCCAAGTCATGGCTACAACGACATTAAGCATGATGCATGATGTTTGTCTTATTTTCATACAATTAGAAAAAGGGTGTATTTAATGGCAGGATTAATTTGTCTCCTTGCACTTGTAGAGTGTCTGCAAAACTGGAGGGAAATAGATAGAGCAGTTGAATGCGCTGGTTAATAATTAATGACCAAAAATTCCTTACTGCTTTGTCCTACTGCCTATCTTGTGAAGCATCTATTAGTCAAGTTAGACATTTCCAATTAGTTCTACTTTCATTTTGTTATTCACACATGTAATTGTATTTGATGGGTGGGATGTAGGGAATCAAAAGAAAGTGCTATCTAGGATTTTGTGGGTTCAGAGCAATTTCCAATTTTTTTCAAAGTTAGTAGCAACAACCTGCTATTGTGGTGATGTGGGGTTAGAGGATCCTCTAGTCGCTTTAATCGCAATGTCGTGTTGTGTTTTTGCTTCTCACAAACCATGGATGAGGTCATGTCCATTCTCAGACAAATTCACATCTCTAGAAGCCACTATTTGGAACATGATGAAATCCTTGTGTTTTTTTTATCTACCTTTCTTATTACTGCAACTGATTTTTGGGAATTCTATTTTGTGATTTTGAAATTTAAACTCATTTTTTTTTCTGAATCAAAGGGATTTTAGGTTTTCAAACATGATCTCTCCACCCACTATAAAAAATTGCTATATCGTCTTTGTGGTTGGCCACTCCATGCTGGCATTTGTGAAGTATTATTATGGTCCAGACATGATTTATGGCTAATCCTGTTCCTTTTTTAGCAAACTCAGCCCCTGTTTTCACCTTTTTTGTCTTTGATCTGTTGCCTCTGTATTGTATAACTTCTGCTTATATCCAGACTGACTTTTGATGATTTGATGAAGATGCCTCTCATGATATTTTCATAAACTTGCCTTGAACTTTTGTTTTTTATTTTCAATATTGCACTCAAAATCTTCACCATGGAAGTCACCTTCCTTCAGACTATTCTGCTACAGCATCATTCTTATCCACTATCTTGCATTTTGTAGATGGCCACTTCACAGATCTATACTGCATTAACAACACTTTGTTTTTGGGGAAAAATGTCCTCCAAACTGAACCAATCAATTTTTCCTATTTGGGAACAAATCAATTTGGTTCCAATTGGACAACTAAACATAAACAATCACTCCCAACCAGTTTGTTTTGTTTTGAAATAATGATCCACCTTTACCTTTTCTAGTCTGTGGCCAAATTAACATCATATTGGCTATAACAAATTTCTGATAGAAAAGTCACGTAAATTGTATATCTAGCTTCATTACTGACTCTCTGACTCCACATATCTACGTATATTTTCATCTCTCAATCTAAAATAGAATGCGTGCAATCTTTATTGAATATATGATTTAGGATGATTTGCTTTCATAAAAGAAAACCAAAAGATGCAGAACATAAATTATATTGTGGTTATTTTATTTATTTTATTCTATTAATTGTTCGATTTTACTCTACTCTCTGTAAATAGGCTTGACATTTAGAGTGTCGTGATTCCTTTTTATTTAGTGATCCCACTTTTATTCCGTGCTGCACTTGTGTATGCAGGTAAGGATCTTGTGTGATAAGGCAAAAGAGATTTTGATGGAAGAGAGCAATGTGCAGGTCTGTCTAATTTTTATAATTTATGTCAGCATGTTTTAGTTTATACTTATTTGCTTTTCAGGTTAGGGGATTTTTCTTTGATTTATGAGTTTCTTTATAGGACTTTAACACATGATGTTTTTTGAATAAATTAAAAAAAAAAACTAAAAGGATTTTTCATTTACCTATAATTGCAGCCTGTTAAAAGTCCTGTTACAATTTGTGGTGATATTCATGGGCAGTTTCATGATCTTGCAGAGCTTTTTCGCATTGGAGGAAAGGTATTTTTTTTAATGATAGTTGGTTATTCAACATTTATCTATTAAATTTATGTTGACTAGATCATATAGATTTTATTTATAAGTTTGTGATAAATAGTACTTGGAATTCAGGAAATTCTTTGTGGCTTTCACGTTGTATTGTGAAATTAAGTTTGATTTGTTTCTTATGTCATAGTAAAACACTCTTAATTAAATGTTTACAATAGTGTGGTCCTTCCAGTTGCCAGATGCTGTATTTTAATTTGGAATTTGGCTAGCAGCAATACAATAGAAAATTTCTCTGAGTTTCTTAGTCTCAAAAGATTAGTAGATCCACTCTTAAATTTGCATGCATGTAATTAGGGAGTATTATTGTGCTTGGGTTTTTATTGGAAATGGTAATATACTGGATGGAAAGTCATGAAACACTCGTGCAGTTTGATCTGATTCTTATTTTCTAATGCAGTTGCCCCAAAGTTTTATTTTTATTTGAGAAACATGCTAAATCAATTTCATTACTCAGCTTCTCACTATCTTATTTGAAATTTGAAAACAAATTTATTCTTGTGTTTATTTTTTTCTTGGGTGAATCGTTATTTTTAACCCCTCTTTGCGCATACATACATATATATATATATATATATATATATATATGAGGTTGTGTGTGTGTATTTCTTTTCTTGCTTCTAGTTGAAATATGAAATTTATTGATTACATACTGATTTCTAGTCACTATTTTTGTTGGTAGTGTCCAGATACAAATTACTTGTTTATGGGAGACTACGTTGACCGTGGCTATTATTCTGTCGAAACTGTTACGGTAAATATGAACTATTGTACTTTATTATTTTTGAGAGTTCAACTTCATCATGGAATATTTTATTTTATTTACTTTTCATAAGTTATATGTGATTATTTGATTAGGATGTTCTATGAAATGTCATTGGTGATTTGATATCGGAGTATTTTTGTATTAGTGATTTGAATTCTGTTTAGAGGAGTAGATAATTATTTAGTTTATCAACAGCTGTTTTGTTTTGAACATTCCTTTTGTTGGACTATAACTATTATTAGAGATCTCACATTGACTATAAATATGACCACATCATACTATGTAAGTGGGTGCAAACTTCATCTTATAAGTTAGTTTCTGTGAGATTAAGTTAGACTTAAAATGTATATAAGTGAGTGCAAACTCATCTAATAAGCCATAATTATATTATATGTGTACATAATATATTGTGTCTATTGAACATGTGGGATACCATTGTCTTACAGTAACATATAAATAAAAATCAACTTGTGGGGATATATGTATGACATTTAAACTGATTTTGTGGCACAAAGTTGATAACTGCTATTTTTTAATTGCATATTTAAGATGGTGTTTCTTTTTGTAACATTTTTGGTGCTAATTCCAAAATAATAATGCAGCTTTTGGTTGCCCTTAAAGTGCGTTATCGTCAGCGTATCACCATTCTGAGGGGAAATCATGAAAGTCGTCAGGTTTGTTTTAAAATTACGTGAACTTCCTGACAGTAGTGAATTACAGATTAGATTAAAAATCATATTTTGGCCCTTGGAGGTAGCATAGTCTGTACCAATTGAGTTCTTGACAGATTTGTCTGTTAAAATACTACTGTATTTTCATATTGCTGTGAATTGAATGCTTTACCTCCATCTTGAGGAAATCATTTAGTATCACATGAACCAAAATTGCATATAAAAATACTACACCATTAATTTCACAAAGTAGTTAGAGTTAGAACTTCTTTTAAGCAACTGACTATAGTATTGTGTACATCGTCAATTTAATAGTTTATTCAGTCTTTTCTGTATGTTTTTAGCTTTGAATGGTAATGGCTGATCTTAGCTTTCTGTTGCAGATTACTCAAGTTTATGGGTTTTATGATGAGTGCTTACGGAAGTGAGTACCTGCTAAATTCATTATTTATGGGTGCTTTTGTTTGGGATCATTTTTTTCTTTTTAGACTAAATTTTTTTATTGCTTATCCTATATTCCTTATTAGCACTGTAATCAACGTGTATTCCTTTCATGTTATCTGTTATGGATTTAATTTACCTTTTTTGGTCGTGCCACTGAGGTGATCTAAAAGTTATTATAAAAGTGGTATTCGTATTGTTATTTTTCGTTTTAGCATATTATTAGGTAGTTATTTTCTTATTCCCCAATTGATGATATCAACAACTGCAACAACAGCCTTTATCCAACTTGGTGACATTGATGAAAAATAAAGTATTATTTATCTCTCCAATAGATAGCAAAGACTTCTACTTAGATAAACCTTCAGTATCAGAAAACATTTCGCCCTTGTAATTAAGGTTTTCACTGGCAGTTAAGTTAGGTTTTACTTGCATGCTACATGGAATTCCTGAATTAAGTAGTAAGCAATTAAAGTACTTAGGTATTTTATCTGCATCTTCATTGGTTGATGTGATTTAATAAAAATTACAACATGATTTTAATTGCGTTCTATGGTTAAGGATTTGCATCCTCTTTAACGCTCCTTACTGACATGCTGATTCCTTGTTATGAGAAACAAACTAATTTATGGACCCTATACGAATGATGGTGGGTCCTGCCATTCTGAGTGAATAAGTTCTATATATTATATTATTATAAAGTATACCAAATTAATTTTTTTAGTGAAGCTTGATTTGGAATTCATATCGTGTTGTGGTACCATGGTCTTTTGCTGGTGTGTTTTTGTTGTCTTTTGGTGTGATTAAATTTATATAGCATTTGTTGTTTTATTCATTTTTAATCCTTTGTATATATATTTTTTTTTCTTTTTATAGCTTGCATATTTGAAGTTGTGCAGTCCTTTAGTATTGAATGTTTTTATTTGATTTGCAGGTATGGTTCTGCTAATGTTTGGAAGATCTTTACAGATTTGTTTGACTACTTTCCATTGACAGCATTGGTTAGTATACCGTCATTTCATAATGTTGGAAAGTACCATGGGATATTTTGTTAGATTCTCATTATTCTCAGGCCTATGGTAGTTTGTTTGTTTCAATGGTTGATGGTGCAATTAGTGTGCTGGCTACATGTAAGATTGTGCCATGTGGCCACATGTAATCTGCTGGAGCGGATGATCTCACAGCCCCTCAAAATTTTCCCCTGATCAGGAATCACGTGTTACCTGGTCCCTGAATGTTACTTACTGAGATTCTAGATCTAGCATAACCCATTTCTTTTAAAAAAGCACGAAGCCCCATCTCATGACAGCAATTACATCTAATTTTTAACCTTTTGATCTCGTTTGAAATCTTCTGCTCGTTTCTGTTTTTGTTCCGAAGTCATTTTGATATATTTGTGATCTATCTGACTGAAGCATGATTCTGATCTATTTGTGCTCTGCTTTCTGTGTGGAAGCAAGGGCTAGCAGAAGAAGTTTGTGGCTTTTGTGTTTCTGAAACCTAAGAAACGGGATTTTGGGCCTTTCTTTTAAAATAAAACCATTCAGTATCATCCGCATCTTGTATTTTTTATTATTACTATCAAAATATAAAATGAGATTGAGATATTAGTAGTATAATGACAAAAATATGAATTTATATGCAGCATACACATACTATGAAATTTGTAGGATCCTACAATCCTTTTTTCAATGTCACGATTGATGATCGTTAGCCCCCTTCCCTTCCTGTTCCTTAGTAGGATTTCGATTTTAACAACCTTTCCTATTTCCGTGTGCTTTTGTTCTTGGTACTCTGAATTCAGTATGATTCTTTTTAAGCTTTGTTTTTGATTTGTTTCTGAAAAATAAGCCCCTGAAGCTTTCTCGTATTGCATTTTTTTAATTTTCATGATATGCAGCTCAATCAATTGCAGTTCCCGTATTTCAATGGATTTCGGTTTTTAAATAATTGAATGGTGCTTAAGTTTGATATGTTAACTTTGGTAGGTTGAATCTGAAATATTTTGTCTTCATGGTGGATTGTCACCATCTATTGAAACCCTCGATAACATACGTAATTTTGATCGCGTACAAGAAGTTCCTCATGAGGGACCCATGTGTGATCTTCTGTGGTCGGATCCGGATGATCGTTGTGGTTGGGGCATCTCTCCTAGAGGTGCTGGATATACCTTTGGGCAGGTAATCCAGTTTTATATCTAACAAGGTTGTACAATCTTCATTTGTCACCATTACCTTTTTTTATTGCTTACGCAAATTGCTGTTGTGTAGGACATATCTGAGCAATTTAATCATACCAATAACTTGAAGCTGATTGCTAGAGCTCACCAGCTGGTTATGGAAGGATATAACTGGGGTCATGTAAATACTTCATATCATTTAGTTTGTTTTTGTATTCATTCGTTGTGGTAAATGGATGATAAATAAGTCCCTTGTTACAGGATCAAAAGGTGGTTACTATCTTTAGTGCACCTAATTACTGTTACCGTTGTGGGAACATGGCATCAATTCTCGAGGTTGATGACTGCAAAGGACACACATTCATTCAGGTTGAGCTTTCCTTTTATTTATTAGGTGTTCCAATTATTCTTTTGCTGGTTTTGCATTAAGCAATATGTTGGATCTATTCTTAATTATATTTGTAATCTCAGTTTGAACCAGCTCCAAGGAGGGGAGAGCCAGATGTAACCAGGAGAACGCCTGATTATTTCCTATGATACTCCTTTGGTTTAGTTGCTGTTACCAGCACAGCAACTAATGCCCTGCAGTAATCTGCAAGCTCATCTACTTGTCCAAATCAGAGCCATGAATCATCTTGATACTTATATTTTCGAAGTTAGGCTTCGCTGGATGTGTTATTTAGTTGAATTATAACTGAATCTTTCCAAGAGGAAGCTGAGCAGTAGGCGATGCTATTGTGGGCATGTGTATCATTCCAGCTTGCAATGTATCAATTTTAATGTTTTTTCCCCAATTTTCCTTCTCTATTTATTTAAAACTCTTGGCCTTTCTTTTCTTAATTTAGGATTATTAAGGGGGTGGGTTTCTGTAGATGGATAATGCTTTAACATATCTTTTAATGAGTGTTTTGTGATTCTTTACCCGCCTTGTGAGTCTTGATTTTACACCAAATGAGTTTGAATTGAAAGAGAGAGAGACGCATCTATGGTGATTTTCATGATTATGATATTCATACTCGGATAGGATAACCTGAGTGAAAAATTAAATAATAGCTTTTCTAACTACCGTATGCCTTAATAAATTATTTATCCTTAAAAAAATGATCTTCTATGGTAAATCAAATGCCGTATTTTGTAAAACAATGTCTTTCGTCATATAAATTGTCGTAAATCTAACTCTGCATAAATCAAACTGAACTTGATTATCATTTAGTTTGAATAGATTGCAACAATGTCGTCAAATTGGTTCGTTCCAAGATGGGTTCTCCAGAATCTGTTCTTACCTTGAGGGGAATATTAACATAATTAGAATCTGTTATTGTGGTGACAATTTACACTAATAGACAAGTCTTCTTACGCTTGAGTTATTTGCAATTCTTTTTTTTTACTGTTTTAATTAATTACATGTTAATATTGTTTGGAGTCAACTTACTACTATTTGTAGTTGAGTTCGTTAATTAGGTAGAATTTACAAGAAGTTTAAATAAAGGCACTAAGCATGTAATAATAATAGCTATTTTATATTTCCATCCAATCATATATCTTTATGTAGGGTATTTTTGTTGACTTTTATACTAACTATAAGTCATTCCAAGATTAATTTGGATTAGTTGATAAGGTGGGCTAGATATTATAATAATTAGACAAATAATAGTATTGCTTTTGTTGTGTTTACAACAACTTGAAACAACTTACTAAAGAATTCATGCGTTCATGCTATGTTTATTAATTTTGAATTTTTTTGAATTGTTATGGTGTTCCCATGTCTAACATATTTCCTTAAAAATTATCGGTATTTAAAACTGAAAATTATCTAGTTTTTTAATGAAGAAAAGAAAATCTGATGAAAAGGGTTGGGAGAATTTTATCAAAATACGAGATACCAAATCGCGAAGAAACACAAACGCTGCGATAGACTTTTATATTTTAATATTTATAGTTTGTTTTGTATACTTACAGATTAAATGATAAAACTGATAACTTCGTATTCAAGCTGTCAGAAAATTTCTCTTAAAGAATACATTTTCTGTTTTCAATTGTTTCACTTCAACATTAAAGTCGAATATAAATTACAAACCATCAACTTTAAATATTGAATCAGCAATATCGTTGGTACAAAAAGATATAAAATAAGTAAATATAAAAGAAATAACTAAAACATATATATAACAATAGAAAGACATAGATTGACAAAATGTGAAGTTAAATTTTGAGGTTCATTGGTTTTGGTTCCAATTACAGAGGATAAATAACTCTGATTGACTTGCTGGTTTTTTCACTGCCAGCCTCAAACAGAAGTTGTCGCCCTGGCTCTAGAAGAATCTCTTACCAGCAAGGAGGAATCCATGCATCTATAATGAGCACTATACAACAATTGGAATCATTGTACTGATGATACAATGGGTTTAAAAATTAAACCACTTCACAGGAGACACAAGTATAATGTTACATATCAGTTGGCAACTTTGAACCTAGTGCTATAGGCTTAAATGCAGCAAACAAAACAGAGATTTTACATACAAGAAATCCCATCATTCCAAATATGAGATCTTTTGGTGTTAGCATGACTTGAAGATCTCCAGAGCTATACCTTGATGCAATTACAGCCAAGCCTAGAGCCAAAGCCACACTTACTATTGGACCCTTAACTCCCCTGAATAATGCATCACTTCTACCCTTGTCACTAGTGATTAGTTCTGAAGCTGGC
This sequence comes from Vigna umbellata, assembly GCF_029865625.1. Taxonomy (NCBI): domain Eukaryota; kingdom Viridiplantae; phylum Streptophyta; class Magnoliopsida; order Fabales; family Fabaceae; genus Vigna; species Vigna umbellata. The sequence goes on along the minus strand of NC_142165.1, from coordinate 50,812,837 downwards.
AATTCATCCACAGATCTCTGTAACAGAAGCAGATACAAGAAGCCTCCAACCCCACCAATCAAGAAATCAATCCCAGCATTTTCTCCAGCTGAGAATGAAGCCACAGCTGTACCAAAAAGTATAAGCATAGCATCATAAAATAACAATGAGAACTTCAAATCTGCATATTCCCTCATGCTATCTTCCTTTGAGATCTTAGGATTTGAAAGCAAGGTAGAGTCACTAAGTCCTTTGTTGAAGATGTTTGTGAGATCATTCCCTTCCAGCTCAGTCACAAGGGTAGGTCTTAATTCCAACATGGACAGATCAGTTCCCTCACCAAGCAACACATCATCAATCTGAAAGTCATACTGAAAGCCATTGTACCTTTGTAACCCATCTTCCAACCCAGACGGTTGCCCTTCACAACTAATAACCATTAAGGATACACTTCCTAGGCGCCACTGACCTGACCTTAGAGACAGAAGAAGGATGTGTTGTAAGAGAGCCTTGGTTTAAACAGGTCAATATGGTAAGAACTCATAATTCTACCACCAATTACTTCATGTTTCAAAAATAGCATAAATTGGTTGTATAGTGCTTTTAAAACTCGGATTTGCGCCTAAGATGTTAGAAGATAATATACAAGGGATGTTTAGCTCGGTACTCAAACAGATTTGTGCGCAAGAGGAGTGCTACCAAGCAACTCATTCTTTAACAATTTCCAACATACTCTATCCTATCAGTTAAAATTTATTAAAACCTATAAAATCATAAGACTAATTAAAACTAGTCTTACTAGTATTTGTCTTGAGGACAAACAAGCGTGTTAATCAAGGGCACTTTAAAATTGTAGGTCAGGGATGATGTCTACAGAAGCTTTCAATCATTCCAAAACATATCAACGACAATAATATACCTGATTCAACACTAACCCAGAGGGCCTCAAGTCTTGCAATTTTTGGACCCTCAAAAATGAATTCATCTGCAGAACCTCTTTGGAAATGAAGCATGTCAATATTCGTAATATCCCCTGATTCTGTAGAACGATCCATCATCAAACTGACAGGGATTCTTTGCAATATGGAGTTTCCATTTTTATCTATCAAGCAAAGGAGAATTCCAGCATTTAAGTCACTAATACTTGAGCCATATAAGCTGCTTGTACATAACTTGACCCTATATAAAGATTTGGATCCACCCTCCTTCAGAGATGATGAAATGTTTTCTACTGATGTATCTGTGTACACTTTCACCTCTGAGGCTGGCAAAAGATGCGAAGGCCTCGCATAGCTCCGAAAATCTGTGACGGGAACACCACAGATCGGTGAATAAAATAATCTCTTCTTCAGAACATTAGTGACCAAATGTCTACTCTAATAGTTTTCAATGAAATGGTATACCAAGAAAAGGTCTTCATTATTGAAAGATGTGTTAGTACATCATGAACATTTCCTTACCCCGTTTGGTCACAAGATCGAAATAAATTCCATTGTATGTTAGCAGAAAAGAAATCACTCAGGGAATTTAGGGAAATACTTTTTGGTTCAAAAAAAGGTGAAAAGCATTTCATGTTAGCTACCACCAAATCGTTTTGGACCCAAGAAATAAGAAACTGATTAGTTTTACCAAATTAAAAGTTGTTAAACCAAGCTTCATGTGTTTATCACTCATGCTAGAGCTAAAAAAGAAGGCGAATTTCCAGGATACTGCAGTGATTAGTAACAGCTAAATTTTGAACTTTCACTAGATACAGGAATAGGATGAAACCAAGTTACACCACACACACGTGGAAAACAAAAATCAACCAATTAGATCTATCGCAATAATCTCACACACTAAAACATCTTGCAATATGCAATCATAATTGCAGCATTAAAATGTAAAGGATTTGACTAATACTTTACCCACTAAAACAAATGACGTGACTAAAGAATAATCGATTGTGATCATAGATTGGTTGAAAATAGTGATCACAAATGCAAATCTGTGTAAAGAGTAAACCGTATCAGTCTTGACAACCAGCATATATTCTATAAATGGATACATCCTCAACATGAGATTTTTTTGCAGGATAAAATTATATAAAAAAAAAAACTATAGATCAATGGTTATGCCCTGAGATTTTATACTACCATCCAATAAAAAATAATGGTCAGTACTATTTTTAGAGTAATTATTAAAAGACAATAAACTTATATATTTGTAATTAAACAAGAAGATAAATCTACCAGTACTCAGTTTTTTCTCAGATATAATCTGATTCCCCAAACTTCAAAAGCAAAAATAGTTAATAGTTATGATCAATAATTAATATATATCAGATTACGATAAAGAAAATAGTTTATGCATGATAAATTTAACTAATATACAAATATAATAACAAGAAGAGAATTATTCAAACGTTAAGGCAATATTCTATAAGTAAATCATTGCCTTCATCAACTGAAGTGAATATAAAAAGGACAGGGGTGCTATTAAAATTTGTTAAAAGTTATGTACAGAGATTCAGTGGCATGAAGCCATGAGGTAAAAGTCCAGATTTTTAATAAAATTCTCCAGAAATTATTATGTGGGTACCTTGAAAATCAGTGGAAGACAGTTTGGCCCGAACAGAAAAACGTAAGCATCTGTTTTGGGTGAGAAGCTTTGTTGTTGAAGAAGATGATAGTTGTATGATTGTTTTCCTTTGAAGATGATGACAGTGAGATGTTGAAGCTGAAGGCATCACACTCCTCACAGGAATTCCCTCCATGCTTCTACCACCAATTCTGAAATTGCAGAGTAGAGCTGCAACCACAAATATACATTTGAAAGCACCATATAAGAAAATACAATTTATTATTGAATATAGATTAATTAAAGTGTTTTTCATATCAGCAAGCGTTTGTAGTCCAACGGTTAGGATAATTGCCTTCCAAGCAATAGACCCGGGTTCGACTCCCGGCAAACGCAATAATCTTTTAGTTTTCAAATGTTTATTTTTGCTTGAGTGCATGTCTTGAATATAATTTCTATAAAATGATAAGAATGTAAAATATTTAACAAACACTTGATTTTAAATAAAAATTACGAGTAAAAGATTAACATTTTCAGAAGTTAATAAACCTTGAAAATAGAATATTAAAGTAGATAGATGTATTAAAATAATGAGACCGAATATTTTATTATAAAATAATTTTATAATATAAATATAACATTCTAAAAGCTCGGTTTATTATCTAAAATACTTCTATCTCTTTAAAACACTATTATCTTTCTTTTCTCTCACTTTTCTCTAACCTTTCTCACTTTTGAAGCATTTGTTCAACACGATCAGGAGGTGTCTAGGCGATCTTGGCGTCAAGAACTACATTTTCAACCGATCAATTTCGTGATTTGAGTCGATAAATTTCGTTTTCCTTTTTCTTTGTGACTTTTGGTTCTTGATCATGTAAGAAATTTCTGTTTGCATGTATCAAGTAGTTTTTTTCTTGAATTCTTGACTCCATTTAGGTTCTACGGGTGATTTCCTATCACCAATCGGTGATTTGTAGATTTTTCTAAAGTTTCCTTGCGGTGAAAGCTTCGGTCGGGGTATTTCTTAAGCTGTGCAAATTTGATAGAGGTAAGAGAAGTTAGTTAATTACTTTTAAATGGATGTATGCTGTGTAATTTGATGGTAGGTAGAGATTAAATTGTTTGGATGTGAATGCAAATTTGTGTTTGTGATAATTTTAGGGATTTTGGTGAAATTGATGAATTTTATGATGATGAGTAGTTGGGATGAATTAATGAAATCTATTGTATGTATGTGGTGATGTTGGAATGAAGGTTAATGAATTTAAAATGTATGAATGGAACTGTTAGAGGTGAGGAGCATCTTGAGTATAGATTAATTAGTCTAAAATGGGAGTTTAAGATAGTAGAATGTTGGGATGAGTAGTTGAGATGATTTTGGTGAAGTTAAGGGTGTTTATGAGCTGAATTGGGTTTGTTTAACATTTGGAATGTTATAAAACTGAGTTAGTAGAGTGTGTTGGTAATGAAGTAGAGTTCTACTTGTGTTAGAACTCAATTTTTAGGAAGTAAGGTAGTGAAAACTTGAGTTTCGGGTTCTGTGTGTAAATGATCAGTTCGGGCAGTCTTGGTAAGTCATTTGGGACTTCTAGAGTCCTTAAATTGCTTGGAATTGTGCCACAAATGGTAAAATTCAATTTGGGTCTATAAGTTAAGTTTTTGGGAGTTTTTGGGGTAGATTTCGAGTTCTCTTGTTTAGATTTAGGTTAGAAGGGTTTAGATAACCTTGGTTAAGTATAATTAGGTATATAATACAATCTAGGAGAGTTAGAAGTTGGGAAAAATGGTTGGAATTGGTAAACTTGGTGTAGGTCGCGTAATTCTACATATTTTGGTGCTGCAGATTATGCAGACTCACTGAGCGAGTGGATTCGCTCAGCAAGTGGTTGCATAAGTGGTTGTTCTGCTTGAGGACTTTCGCTCAGCGAGAGGGTGCGTAGAGCGAATGGTTGAGGTTTGGGAGCACTGTTAGTTTTATTCGGATAACGAATGGATGCACTGAGCAAACAAGTTGAGGGTCTGGTCCACTGTCTGATGAGCTTTGCTAAGCCAGTGGTGTCGCTAAGCGTGAGTTTAGGGTGTGGAATCACTGGGAGTTTATTCGCACAACGAGCTGGGTCGCTATGCGAGGAACCTCTATAGTCGCTCAACGAGAGTATGCGCTGAGCGGCTGGTTCAAGTTTTGTTTACTCTTTACACTAGTGCAAAAAAGACCTTTAACGTCACCCTTTAGACGTCTGACCCTCGAATATCCAATGTAAAAAATGACCGGTGGCATTTTTCGTAAATAAAACAACTATTTAGATGTCGGTTATGTAAGGGCCCGACGTCTAAATACTCATATACATCGGCTACCCAGAATAGACGCCAAAACTAAACGAAAAAGATAAAAAAAATAATTTTTTATTCTATTTAGACGTCTATTATGGAGGGAACCGACTTCTGAAGCACTTTAGACGTCTGTTAACTGGGGAACCGAAGTCTAAACCCTAAATCTAGAAATTTAAAAAGCACTTTAGACATTTGATCTCGCCACTCCGACTTCTAAAGCACTTTAGACGTCTTTTAATTGGGGAACCGATGTCTAAACTCTAAATCCAGAAATTTAAAAGTCACTTTATGACTCCGTTTAGACGTCTGATCTCGTCACTCCGACTTCTGAAGCACTTTAGACGTCTGTTAATTGGGGGACCTGACGTCTAAACCCTAAATCCAGAAATTTAAAAAGTCACTTTTTGACTCCGTTTAGACGTCTGATCCCGCCACTTCGACTTCTGAAGCACTTTAGACGTCTGTTAATTGGGGGAACCGACGTCTAAACCATAAATCCAGAAATTTAAAAAGTCACTTTTTGACTCTATTTTGGCATTAAAACACCTTGAACGCGAGATAGCCGTTACGCGCACTCATTGTTCATCATCTTCGTCGCGTTTTCTCTCTACGGGTTACACTTTTCAGGTTCGTTTTCTCACTTTTGCACCGTTTTAAATTAGTTTTACTCTGATTACATCACTCTTTGATGCATTATAACCGATTAAAATGCGTTTTCGTTGGGTTTTGGTGTAGTTATTCTCGTGTCTTTAGGCGACATTCTATGGCGGTGATTTCTTGCGTTTTGTACTCCTCCAATTCCCTCCACTACGTTTTTAAAACCATCCAATAAAAAAATGTACAATACATTCTCTTCAACTAAAATATAAAGTTGTAAACTCGAATCACCATGAGTCAGGAGCAACCTCAAAGACGTCTAACCTGTATGGATCGGACGTCTATATAGACGTCTGACCTATATAGGTCCGACGTCTATAGAGACGTCTGACCTAAAGGGTCCGACGTCTCATTAACGTCACCCATATAGACGTCGAACAAAGATCAGACGTTAAAAGCCCAAAATAACAGACGTCTAAAGTCCTTTTTGCACTAGTGTTAATTTCTTGTTCTAGTTTGTTTAAATGAAGTTTTGGGATTCATTGCTCAGTATGTATGAATGTGTATTATAGTATGGGATTAATCATGCATTCGTTAAGTTTCAAAGTGAAAGTATGGTTTCAAAGTGGTGAAAGTAAAGTTCCAAAGTAGAATCTATTGGTGAGATTCAAGTGTATGTTTATAATGAATGCAGGAGCTCAGTCTTGGAGATTATCCTGAAACTCCAATGGTCTTTCATTCTCACGTAGAGAGGATTGATCTATGTCGTGAGGAGTAGCAGGAGGTCTTAGTCTTGGAGGCTTCCATTATGCTCCAAGGCCCAATACAGACTAACCTTGTGAGTGTGGTAGGGTGAAACTCATTGGCAATGACTTTGCAAAGCAGTAGAAGCCACCACGAGTGCACAACCCGTCATAGCTCAACAATCATTCTAAGTCCGGACAGTCAAAGTCAGTGTTGTGTCATGCATAAAATGTTTTAGAGTTTAATTGAATGATATGATTGTATGCTATGGGCTTGATAAGTATGTTGATTGATCTTTTATTTAAACTAGCTTACCCTGTTGTTTGTTGTTTGTGTTTTGTATGTGTTTGGTGTTATTTCTTTTGCAATGATCATCCTGTGCGTGTGAGCAGAGGGAGATGAGATGTCTCTGGAGCAGGCATTGGACGAAGGAGATGTTGCTTAGTAGTTAGGTTTAGAGTAGTTTTGTATATAGTTTTGGGTAGTTTCTTGTATAAAAAGTTTTAAATTCTATGATTATTTTGGATAACTATAAAGTTATTACTTTATATTAACTATTCTATAATATCATATATGTGATAACTCTTCTATACAATATTCGACTATATTTTTGGGATGTTACATATAAATAAATTAAATATATTTGTACTTCATGGACAAAAAAAATGAGTTTGATTTTTAATCGTTTGTAATAATTTTTCTTTGATGTTGGTCTCTAAGTTAATTTCAGCATATCAAATCCCTTTAAAAAAAATTTTAAAAAAGAAAAATAAACAGAATATATTTTATAATGTAAGACTCACAAAACGACCTATTTATTCGTGGCATGACTAGAAAAATGTCAGCCAGCAAGTTTACAGTGTTCAACTTATCTTATGTAATTTTGTAAAAATGGTTACTATAGTGTACTCGATAAACACCGAAGGAACCTCAGCCTGACGAGGAGGTGGGCCGATCAGTTAGGACGGAGATGGTAAGGAGGTAGATGTTTGACTGTTAATAAGCATTAAAAGTCAATCAATGCAGTCAGAAACGAAACATATGGCGTTAATGGTCAGATAACGAATAATAGGAAATAAAATATACGACATGGATATGGTATTGATTAGCAGTTAACGATTATTATTAAAAATCAAGTTTATAAATATGAGATTTATGTCCAAGTAAAAACACCTTTTTCTGAATTATTACAACCTTGATATCCCTAAAGTTAAGGCTGACTTGAGCGTCCGAGTATTTTTTTGCAGGAGACGACCGATTGGTATTATGGAGAGGTGCTACGTTGATGAAGGTCGCATTGGTGCAACAAGAAAGAGGGGGAAGAGCATTCTCACACCTAGTTACTGAAACACTTACAATAATTTTACAAAAATCTATTTATAATTTTTCAATTGATTGATGTATATATTTTTATATTAATAGTGTGTGAAAACTAAAGCTATTTTTTTTATAAATACAATGGATATATATATATATATATATATATATATATATATATATATATATATATATATATATATATATATATATATATATATATATATAAATTGCCACAGGTTTTGTTTTCGTAATAGTTTTCGTCATAGTGGTTCGGTGTTATTTTCCCAATAATTTGCTTTTATTAAACAAAGAACCCTATGTTTCTTTTATATTACTTTACTATATTTTTATTTAAAACACGTTACATCAAATTAATAAATTTTTAAATTACTATGTTTTCTTAACTTTGAATTAATAAAAGTAAGATAAAATGATATTATATCCCAAATTATTTAAATTTATTAAGCAAGGTTAAAATGAAATGTTATTTCATAAAGAGGAAAAAAAAGAGAAGGAAGTGATTGTTTGTGAATTGTCACATTGTCCGTGCATGCTACATGTAAACTTATCCTTAACGGACACCAACTACTACCGAACGAGGAATTCATTATTCTACCATTCACATTGCCTTTTGCCTTTGTTGACCATACGTTGGATATGTTAGATGTTTATATATTCAAGCAATCTTTCCAATATATTTTAGAAATATCTTGTTTATATGTCTTCTGGCCAATTAGTGTGATTGTATGTTTTTTGTTAGAAGTTATTCTTATCTTCTCTTTCTCGACCTCTTATCTTTTTTTCATTATTTATGATTCTTAATTAGTAAAGTTGAGGATAATCTCATTTTTTACTGATAATATACTTCACACATTAATATACAAAATAGTATTCCTATCCTAAACATTCTCATTCCACGTAAGTTATATCAATTTATAATACAATTTGAAAGACTCAATTAATATATACTCTCACATACATGAAAAACTTAACAAAGTATTATATAATTTATTTGAGTTTTTTAGTTTTTGGATCTTTATCAAGTGTTTGGTGAAGTGTATATTTCAACTTGGAAGTACAATTCATCAAACATTACATTAAAAAATACAAATCACCGATATCACAACTAAATAGGAATTTAAAGTTAAATACGTTTTTAGTCCCTAAACTATAAAGAGAATTTGTTTTTAGTCCCTCTTTCAAACTAAACTACATTTTGATCATTCTTTTTAACAAAATTATAATTTTTCGTCCTCCAAAACTAACAGCTTTAAAAATAAGCTGAGGTGGCTAACGGTAACGTCATTTTTTTCTCACACTAGTTAATCTTTCTCCGCTCTTCTACCTTCCTCTCCCTCCGACTCTACCACAGCCACCTCCAAAGCCACCATCAACCGCGAAACTCACATGCGCAACTACCCTCTACCATGCTCACCAGTTTCGCATGCGCAACTACCCTCTACCATGCTCACCTCTATGGCCAACGTAAAACCTTCATTCCCACTGTCCAGAAAACCCCCAAATTGTGTATCAGTTCATCTCCTCTCACCATCACAGACCCAAATCAGAAAACTAAAACCACCCAAACCTTCACCGCAATCTCTTCCATCATTAACCCGCACAAGAATCGCAAACCTGCAAACAGCAAGCATCAACAATTTAATAAAACTATTAAAACTCATTTTCATGCCCGTGAGAGAAACCAACATCAATAATACTTTAATAAATTGTTTACATGCTTAGCACCGCACAACCTCAATTGCATTATGGATTTGTTAATAACAATAAAGGTACGTTACTCTGAGAGCATAATAGGAAGGAAGAGTTGACATCACGAATAAACGTGGAAGATGATGCTGTTGCTTAGAACACCCATTAGAAAAAAAATCAAACTTCCATGACAAATTTCAAAACAAGGAAATGTATGATCATACAAAAGCAAATCCAAATACAACAAACCATTCTCCAATCAAAATTGAAATATTACCCAAACAAAATCTATGATCTTGAATAAATAGGTAATAGTCCCTCATGGTCAATGAAATGAATGATTGAGAAAAAAATGTAAAGGAAGGTCAAAACCTATAATATTTTTATAAAATAAAATTTGATTATTAAAACACTATCTATAATCAAATTTTGAAAATAAAAGAGTCGAATATCATAATTTAAAAGCTATATATTATATTTTCTAGATTTTAAACAAGTTGTAAAGAAATTAAATTACATAAAATCTTGTTGACAAGAGTTTAAACAAAAGAAAATATATATATATATATATATATATATATATATATATATATATATATATATATATATATATATATATATATATATATAAGGATAAATGATATGTTTTTCTATGATAATACTTTCTTTCAATTATTAGCGCTTATTTATTAATAGAATATTTAAATAAATTTTAATTGTAAACATCTAATAAAATGAGTAGAAACAACTGATTTTTCAATTGAGCAAAGACAAAATATTTTGAGGTATGTTGAGGAAGAACCATTTTCTCAATGTTGTGTAATGAATAATTCTGCACATGTTATTTAGCTCGGGAAATAATAAATTAATTTATGTTATTAAATAAAAGTATCTATCTTGATACTTGGTTCTCAAAAATAAAATACTTTTCTGCATTGATTTGAATTGCTATTTTAAAAATTAAAATATATTTTATTTCATCAAATAGTCCAACGACCAAATACGCAAAATGAAATGATATCAAATCTTATAAGTTAAACTACTAGTTTTGACTTTGAATATATAAATACTCAAATAGACGTTTTATCGTTTACAATTATCTTATTTAATTTGATTACATTGATTTTATTTTCGTAAAAAAAATACGTGTAAATATTAAAAAACTTGAATTCAACGAGTAATGCTAGAACGATATCTCGGTAATAAGATTCTCATAGAAAAGGAATAAAGTAGAAAATTGATTAAATTAACAAGAAACTGATAAATCAAATAGGTATTATTTTTAATATTTCTGAAACACTTTTATGGATGTTGGAGAGTAATTGTTATTAAAAAGTAAATCGTAAATCAGAAAGTTTAACTTCTTTCATTTGACAGTAAACACTTTGTATATATACTATGTTTACCTAATATGCAATACTTTTCGAATTTACTATCTCTACATTGTTTTTCTCTCTTCCCGTGCTCTCTTTCTCTTTTTTGCTACTACACACTCTATCAATCCCTATCAGTAGTATCCAGAGTAGGTTTCCGAACCTAGGAGAAGCCATTCTTAGCAAGAAATTGTGCTGTGAAGAAAGCGTTGCGTTTGAAGAATGGCGGGGATGATCCAGAATAATCTACCGATATTTGACGGAAAGAATTATGAAGATTGGGTTGTGAAGATGGATGCTATTCTGGGTTTTCAGGAGATTGATGAAATTGTTAAGAAAGGGTTCAAGGAACCGACGAAGAGCGACTCGGAAGAGGCCAAGAAGGCTTACAAGAAAAGAAGAAGATGGATTCTAAAGCACGTATGATTCTGCATCAGTGTATCTCTCCATCAGTGTTCCAGAAAGTGTCCAAGGCAGTAACAACCAAAGAAACATGGGAGATCTTGGAAGACGAATATGGAACTGCTGGAAACATAAAAAAGATCAAACTTCAGTCGCTATGGAGGCAGTACGAACTGCTAAGCATGGGAGAACAAGAAACTATAGAGGGATATATCAGCAGAATCCAGGTGATTGTTAATGCTATGCGTGCATGTGACAAAATCGTAAAAGACAAGAAGATTGTCCATAAAATCTTGCGAACCTTGACGCCCCAATACGACCATATTGTCGTTGCCATTGAAGAAAGCAGAGATCTTGAAAAAATGAAGGTTGAAGAGCTGTAAAATTCACTTGAAGCTCACGAACAACGTTTGATGGAGAGAAAAGCTGCAGAACGAGATACTGTGCAAAACACCAATCAAGCATTGCAAGTCAAGATTTATAAGAATCGTGGGAATGGCAGAAATAGAGGTAGGTCTCGCGGTGGTCGTGGAGGCAAAAATGGAGGTAAACACAATGGTGAACAAAACAAAGATGTTGAAAGCAACGAACAAGGCAGTTGTAGAGGTAGAGGAAAGCCCAGAGGCAGAGGCGGCACAAAGAATCCTGATAAGAGGAATATACAGTGTTTTACGTGTAGTAAATATGGTCATTACTCCTCAGAGTGCTGGCACAATGAGAATGTTAAGAAAGATCAGAATGATGAAGTGAATCTTGCGAAAGAAGAACTGGAGTCTGAATCAGACCATGTCATCCTGATGACTATCGTCACAGATAGAAGAAACAATGATAAATGTGTTACATCACACGGTGATTTCTTTGAAAACACAACCAGAGTAAAGAACGACAAATGGCCTAGGAACACTACACAAGTAGAACAGGTGTCACTGACAGGAGAAACTGATCATGCAAGGGAGGACATGTCATGGTATCTTGACACGGGATGTTCTAATCATATGACAGGTAATAAAAGATGGATAATTGATCTAGACACTAGTGTCAAGAGCGTTGTTCATTTCGCAGATGATAGTATAATTCGTGCAGAAGGCTCAGGCAAGGTGTTGATCACACGAAAAGATGACAAATTTGTGTTCATGCACAATGTCCTTTATGTGCCCATTATGAAGAGTAATCTTCTAAGTCTTTGCCAACTCCTTGAAAAGGGATACACTATGAATTTACGGAAAAAAAATATTGAGGTTTATGACGAAAAACAGAGATTGATAATCAAGGCACCTCTTGCTCGGAATAGAACGTTCAAAGTTAACTTGAATGCTGTTGAAGTGCAATGTTTAGTTGCAGAAGGCGCGGATACAGAAGAATGGCTTTGGCACTATCGCTTTGGACATTTGAATTTCAGAAGTTTGTGTCAATTGAGAGATAAAAACCTCGTGAAGGGTATTCCTGAGTTTACTGCACCAAGCAAAGTGTGTGAAGGGTGCGCTATTGGTAAACATACTAGGTGTGCCTTCAAAAGACACGCACCCAAGCGAGCAATACAGGTGTTGAACGTCATTCATGCAGATGTCTGTGGCCCGTTCGATGTGTCGTCCCTAGGAGGTAACAAATAATTTTTGCTTTTCGTAGATGAGTTTTCTAGAAAGCTTTGGGTATATCTGCTAAAAGAAAAAAAAGAGACTTACACCTGCTTTGTTAAATTTTGCTGCATGGTTGAGAGGCAATCGGGCAAACAAATCAAGATTCTTAGAACCGATGGTGGAGGCGAGTTTAATTCAGGAGATATGAGTGTATTCTGCGTTGATAGAGGAATTAAACATGAAGTCACTACACCTTATACCCCACAACACAACGGGTTGGCTCAAAGAAGAAATCGAATGATCTTGGACATGGTCAGATGCATGATCAAAGGAAAGGGGTTGCCTAACTTTCTATGGGGTGAAGCAGTCGCAACAACAACCTATCTTCTGAACAAATGTCCTACAAAAGCATTATCAAATTACACACCAGAAGAGATGTGGTCGAAGAGAAAGCCTGATGTTCGACACTTGAAAGTATTTGAATCAGTCTGCTATAGGCACATACCAGCTGAAAGAAGAAAGAAACTTGATGATAGAAGTGAAATCCTTGTTCTTGTAGGATATCATCCAACAGGTGCTTACAAGATGTTTGATCCAGATAAACAACAAGTCATGATTGGCAGGGATGTCATTGTTGATGAAACAACTACTTGCAAGTGGAAAGAAAGTGAAGTTGTCCCAGCTCAAAGACCTGATAATGTGATGACCATCTGGATGGAAGAGAACAAATTGGAAGAAAACAGACCAGCAGCTATCAGTGTAGATGGTGACACAAGGCGATCACAAAGAACGCGTTTCCCATCTACAAGACTCACAAATCATGAATTGTTCTCTGATAATGATATTACTGACACTGGAGATATTGTACAGTATGCCCTTTTTGCAGGTGCTGAATCACTCATATGAGAGCAAGCCATTGAGATCAAGGAGTGGCGAGAAGCTATGCAAGAGGAGCTATCAACAATAGAACGAAACAAAACATGGAAGCTTGTGGAGCTGCGAGAACAAGGATGTTGTCAAAAAAATCACAAAATGACACGTAAATGATGTTAAAATGTTGTCAAAAAAATATTGTCAAAATATCGTTATCCTTTTTAAAATCCCTATTCAAAGTTAGTATTTTTTTTTCTTCGTTGATATAAAATATTCAATAATCCATCATAAAACTTTTATCTTTACTTTTGCGTTTTCTAAAACCCTTTGTCCTGAAAGCCATGCACGTTTTCTATCCCATATCTAATAACACGTGTAAGAAAATAACTTAGAGAATGATGAATCCAATACAGTGTAGTCCCTTTCATACCTATATGTCGAATAGAAAGATTCATCAATTATTTCTTTAAAGTTTTCCTTGCAAGAGAAAGATAAGTCTTTTTTCAATTCATTTCTATAAGTAATTATAAAAGCGTAACATTATTTCTCTTGATTAGTTTATAGAAAATCACTAAAATATTGAATAAGTGTTCATAATTACTCGTTAATCAAACTTCAGATAATAGGAAATTGGAATTTGAAAACTTGAAAAGACTTGAGAACAGAAAGCGGTGACTGCAACGACAAGCTTCCTTGAGAAAATATACTTTTATAAAATTTATTATTCAATATTTTTCCAAAAATGGAAATTCTGCTACACAAATGCCAATTTCGACGAAAACAGTTGGGTCAATGTTTTTCTGACGAAATGGAAGCCTAGAATTGTGAGTTCTCTAGGAGAAGAAAGTGACAAATATGAATGTAGTTTGTTGGCTAGGTTTGGAGTTGGAGTGCAAGCATAAAAGGTGTTTGTGAGAATTACGCAAAGAAAAGTACACGGTGGAGAAAACAAATATATCTACTTCCAACCCTCTGATTGGAATCTTAATCCACCGTAATCTTGTCGAATTTGGATGGAATAATCATATAGGCTTTGATTCACACTTCCAATCCAATCGATCAACACAACATGGAGGATTCCCTCCAATCTTCAACTCCAACTTCTCAGGAACATCTTTTAGACCACAGAGAAGGGGCAGAGAGAGAGCAACAAGGCGCCAACACCAAATCACACAAGAAGCTAGCGCTTCTCCCTCTAGTTTTTCTCATCTATTTTGAAGTTGCTGGAGGCCCCTATGGTGAAGAGCCTGCTGTGGGGGCTGCAGGTCCCCTCATTGCAATCCTTGGCTTTGTGGTTTTCCCCTTCATCTGGAGCATCCCCGAGGCCCTCCTCACTGCAGAATTGGCCACAACCTTCCCTGGTAATGGTGGGTTTGTCATATGGGCTAATGAAGCCTTTGGTCCCTTTTGGGGTTCCCTCATGGGCTTCTGGAAGTTCTACAGTGGGGTTATCAACTTAGCCTCATACCCAGTTCTCTGCATAGATTATCTCAAACTAGTGATCCCGGCTCTGTCTTCTGGGTCACCCCGCTTTGTGTCCATAATCCTCTCCACTTGTACGTTGTCTTTTCTCAACTATTCTGGTTTGGCTATAGTGGGTTATACTGCAGTTGCTTTGGGGATTGTTTCCCTCTTGCCTTTTGTGTTACTCTCTCTCTTTTCCTTGCCCAAGATTGATCCCAGCAGATGGCTAAGTTGGGGTCAGGAGGGTGTGGAGAGGGACTGGACACTCTACTTCAACACCATCTTTTGGAATTTGAACTTTTGGGACAGTGCCAGTACTCTAGCTGGTGAAGTTGAGGAGCCTCATAGAACATTCCCAAAGGCTCTGTTATCTGCAGGGTTGCTTACTTGTTTGGGTTACATTGTTCCCTTGTTGGCTGCCACAGGAGCTATGCCACTTGACCAAAAAAGTTGGGTTGGAGGGTATTTTGCAGATGTGGCTGAGATCATTGCTGGGAAATGGTTGAAATTTTGGATGGAGATCGGTGCTGTTTTGTCAATAATTGGACTGTTTGAAGCTCAACTCAGCAGTGCTGCATTCCAGCTTCTGGGTATGGCTGATTTGGGATTCTTACCAAGAATTTTTGGAGAAAGGTCAAGGTGGTTTAACACTCCTTGGATGGCTATTTTGGTCTCAACGGTTATAGCACTCTCCGTGTGTTTCTTCTCCTTCACAGATATCATATCTACTGTGAATTTCTTGTACAGTTTGGGAATGCTTTTGGAGTTTGCTGCTTTCCTAAGGTTGAGGAGGAAATTCCCAGCTTTGAAAAGACCATTTGAGGTTCCGTTGGGATTCTTTGGTTTGGTCCTAATGTGTTTGATACCATCTGTGCTTCTGGTGTATGTCATGAGTGTGGCTTCAAAAATTGTGTATGTGACTAGTTTCTTCTTGACCTTTCTTGGGATTGCTTTATACTATTTCATGAATGTTTGTAAGTCTAGGAAGTGGCTTGAATTCAGCCGTGTTAGAGATAAATTGGATGAAGATGATTATGTGTTGTAGAAGTTGGGTGTGTGTGAGTATTGAATCTTTATCAGATTTATTAGTCTGGGTAGGGAGGAAGAATCTTTGGTCATATTTCTGCCAGAGAAATTGGATTCCCTTCAGATATTATGTATAATAGTATAAATTGTCACGCAAATACGTTGATGACGATGTAGACTCCTTACAATCAGTAATGTGTGGTTGATTTTTAGTTTGAATTGTTATTTTATATCAAGTTGGTCATAAAGATCTGATTTAAGAATTGGTGTCCCTTCCACTTTTTTTGGGTGCCCACTACCTTCTACAAATGATTAAAATGGAAAAAAAATGTTATTTAATATCCGTTACTACTTGACAACTAATAAAATGATTATGGAGTGGTTTTTTATATTTTTTATAAAAAAATAATAAAGGACAACATTAAGTGAAATAAAAGGAATTTTAGTAGGTAACCATTCTCCTTTAAGAAAATGATCTAGTGGAGAAAGTATGAGAGGGTTACTCTCTGCACCACCCTATATTATTATATATTATACACCACCCTATATTATTATATATTACTACTTGTACCATTATATTTTTTTTAAATTTCAAAATTATATTTTATATTTTAAAATATTTTATACCTCTATCTCTTTCTTTAAATGGACGTCGATATCCATTGAAAAAAAATTTTTTTTTAACGATGGCTGTTGAAGTTTTTACTTTTTTATTAATTTTTTAATTTATTATATTTTAAATTAATATATAAATATTTTTTAATTTTTTTAAAATTATTATTTAATTTTTTATTTTATTTAATAAAATAATTATTATTAATTTAATTTATGTATTATTATTTAAATAATAATTAAATTTTATTGTATAAATTATTAAAACAATGTGTTACATCCGATCTGTTGAGGTTTTTTTTTAATTTTTTAATTTATTGTATTTTAAATTAATATATAAATATTATTTAAATTTTTGAAAATTATTATTTAATTATTTATAAATTAATTTTATTTAATTTAATAAAATAATTATTATTAATTTAATTTATGGAATGATGCAGGTAATGGAGGAAATAACACTCAAATTATGATGCTCCGACACAATGGGTGAATGTATTTTGGCTCTTTGGCTGATTTTGGTACAGTTTTTTTTTTTAAATTGATATAATTCTAAATTGAAAAATCAAATTCATTTAGTTTCTTTAATTTACGTAATCTAAATAATGCTAATTTCAAATTTTGATTTTTTATGTCATAGACAGATACAATAAAATAATATTTATTAATTTTTAAATTATAATTATTATTTTTAAAAATAGGTTGATCCAACCATCGATCAATGAAATCCGCCAAAACTCATTTTGTTTTTCTTATCCAATTTGGCACAACTAATATTAGAGACTATTGGAGGCCAACCTGTTTTACTAGCTTTAGTCACATCACTTAAATGATGTTGAAAAATATCTATGTGATTAATATTTTGTAAAAATTCTATTTAATGTTATTAATGTGAGATTTATGTAAATTTAAATATATTATTTATTATATATAAAATATAATATATATTTAATTTTTATTAATTTTAATAAATATCAGATACACATTTAATGTGTGGCCATATATATATATGAACTTTAGAAATTGAAACACGAATGACACTAATTGATTATGTTGCAATTGTTTGATTATGATCTGTAAGACCCTTGATATTTAGCAAAGATAATTTCTGATATCTCATCATTAATGCACGCCACATTATTTCTCAGCCATTAAAACCCACTACCTAATCTGATTTCCTCCCTCTCTGGCATACACGGAAAGCCACGCCCATCATTTCTCTGAAACATTAAAAACGTACCAAACACTGCATGCACACACGCAACCTGTCGCGGGAGAAGCTTCCCATTTCAGAGTTGGTGTGCAGGTGTCAACTTGGGAGACGTTCGTTCGACCGAACGTGAGTTAACACAACTAGAATTTTTGAAAAACTCTCTCTCACCTGCACCATTCATCTTCTTCCTCAGAACCCAACCTTTCGTTTTCTCCAACTTCTCTCTAGAAACCCTCACCTTCTCTTTACTGTAACTCATCACCTTCTTCCCCGATCACGTTTCAGAACCGTAGGAACGTTCCTGGCACCGTGAGCTTCAATCCGAACCGAACAGATCCTAGTTCTGTAACCGATTAAGTGAAAGTTGTTGAGCGAAACCTGAGGGTAGAACGCTGTTAGAGGTCGAACAAAACCTTGCTTTTCGGGAGTACACTGCTATCCAGGTAAGGGAAGCTTAGTAATTTAATTTATACTTGTATGTTGTATGTAAACATGATATGAACTGAATGTATGAGATGTATGTCGATTGAGTATGCATGGTCGAACGTTGCTTTACTGAATGAATATGAAATATGTTGGTTGAAATGTATGATATGAGTGATACGTATGAATAAGAAATATACATGCTTAGAAGCGAGTGAATGTAAGTGAAACTTGAATATCAACTTCCCTATGATAACGTATGTCCGACATTAAACGGTTCTCGACCGTTTGGTGTTCTAGTAAACTTCTTTGAATTGGAATACTTTCATTTGGGAAGGATTCTGGTCGAGCATGAGCTATGTAGGTCTTTTACTTAGAGCTCATAATGAGCAGTGTCGACCGACAGTGTCGAGTATCCTTGTATAACAGATCATCCATCTGAGTCGACCGGCAGTGTCGAACATCTTTGTAATACAGATCATCCATCTGTGTCGACCGACAGTGTCGAGTATCTTTGTATAACAGATCATCCATCTGAGTCGACCGACAGTGTCGAACACCCTTGGTAATACAGATCATCCATCTGTGTCGACCGACAGTGTCGAGCATCCCTGTAATACAGATCCTTCATCTGTGTCGACCGACAGTGTTGAGCACCCTTGATATTACAGATCGTCCATCTGTGTCGACCGACAGTGTCGAGCACCCTTGTAATTCCGATCATTCATCTGCGTCGACCGATAGTGTCGAACCCCCTTGTAATACAGATCATTCATCTGTGTCGACCAACAGTGTCGAACCCCCTTGTAATTCAGATCATTCATCTGTGTCGACCGACAGTGTCGAGCACCGTGTTAATACAGGTCGTTCATCTATCTGGTAGTCAGTATTACTTTATTTTGGAGCGGGGTAAGTTCTTCAGTCTCGTTCCTCACGGTTGTCCTCGTTATAAAGAGGGCTGAAAGTTCAATATTTATGTACTTGGACTGAAAGACAAAAATGAAAATAAAAGTGAAAGATTTTGAATGATGAACATTATATAAGATGATTAAACGTTTATGAATGTTGTACGAGCGTTCCAGGGAGGAACGACTCACATATGTTGAATGTGGAATTTGGTAAAGTATGACTGTGGGCATGCTAATGCTGGCTTGGTCCATCCTGATATTCCGTGACACTCGTCTTCACGTAGAGGAGAGTAGTTCATGTGTGGGAATGGCAGGAGGTCCTTAGTCCATAAGTTAACATGGGCGACGTAAGAACGGACTAACCTCGAGTGGCAGCTGTTGAGTGTATCCCAGTTACTACACCACTCGGGTGCAAGGACGCCTGTAGCTACACAGATCATACAGTCCGGACGGTCCGTCTAGAAATAGTTGATTGGATATTTGTTTATTTATTTATGTTGAATCATTTTGGTATGTTTGACTTGATTGAATTGATACTTTAATGTATGAATTAAATTACATAAGCTTACCCTGTGTTCTCTTCTTTGTGTTGTCGATTGTCTTTGTACGTCCGTCTTATCCTTGCGATGATCATCCATGTGGATGGGAGCAGATGGAAGTGAGCTGCTGGAAGAGGCGCTGGCAGAAGAAATTTCGGAAGATGTTGAACCGGTTGAAGTAGGGATTAAGGTCGAGCCCTAGAGTGCTCGACATGTAGTAGCTGTTAGTATTTTTGTTTAGTCTTAGAATTTGGATACCGTCGGCTACATTACATTTTGTATTTTAAACCGTTCGACGTTTTGGACCTCGTATCTTTTTGTAAAGACTGCACTGTTTTAATGATTAATGTAATTAATTCTGATTATGGTTATCACTATATTTTGGGATGTTACATGATCCAATAATATAAGAATGTTTTTTTTAATAATTACTTATAATTTTTTTAATTAATATAATTTATTTATTTACTTGTTAATTTTACAGCAGTAAAATGAAGGGCAGCGAATGTGAATAAAACATATAGATATTTAGCGTATACGAGAATAACAAAGTAAAATTGAAATCGACAGTGATCCTAAAAAAGATATGTTTATAGTAGCCCACCTGTTCCTATACCTTTCCTTCCCACGTGATATCCATTGACAATTAATAATGGTGCATTAGTAGATCACATGTTTCCTTCCCACGTGATATCCATTGACAATTAATAATGGTGCATTAGTAGATCACATGTTCAAATAAATACACAGGAGAACTATCACACAAATAAATATGTGGTTTAATTATTTTGAAGGTCTTTATATTTTTTTAATCGTTAAGTATTTTTTATATTTTCTTTATCTTAATTAAGTATATTTTTTTAATGTAAATTGAGTCAATTGGAATCTTGTCATTAATTTTAATGGACGAGGTTTTTATTTAGTCGTGACATGTTGAACAAGCAATTAGTTCTGATGTAGCATACTAAAATTGTATTAGGTGGAATTTAATTATACATTAGATGAAATTTAATTATAATAGACAGAATAAAGCATTGTCTTCTTCTTTGGATGTCCTCTTCTGTTAGGGTCTTCGAAGATGTAGTGTTCTCTTCTGTTAGGGTCTTTGAAGTTGTAGTGATTTCACGCATGGTACGAACAGATCATTCAAAAGTATTTTATCTTTCCTGTGCTTTTCTTAGCCATCAAATACCGCAGAGACTGAGATTAGTCAATCAGCCACCGGCAACCAGTGCCTCCATTCCATTCATCCAATATTATTTATGAAAACAGTAAGCAAAAATGGCCTAAATGTTTAAACTTTTAAATTAATACAACGTAGGTGATTTATACATTCTAAAATCTTCAAATCTTAAACAGTAAATCGGAAGTGAATCTGCGAGAAGTGGTTTGGGACAGTGGATCTGGGGGCGGAGAAAGAGGGTTTGGGGAAGTGAATGAGAAGTGGTTGTTCAAAACAAGAAAGAGGGTTTGGGAAAAGAATGGAGAAGAAATTTTGGACATAGCCTTAGACGATGGCAGATAACAATGTTCATGGCATCAGAATTAAGCTACGACCACCTCTTCTAATTTTCGATGGTGTCGAAGATCGCGATGGATTGAGAAACTCCTTACTTAAAGGAAACAGGCAGAATCTAGATTCTTTCCTTCTCGTTCTGAAATAAGGAGGCCACGATTCGATATTCGCCTCCGTTAGCGTTATGCAGTTCATCGCCGCGGACGCCGAATTGAAGATTTTAGTAGCCGAGAAGGAAGGCGCAATTGCAGAATTGCTAAATTCGGCAGCGCTGGAGAACGATCCAGCACTGGTGGAGAAGGTGCTGAACCTGGTGGAGGCGGTGCTTTGACGAGGGAGGGGCGGAAGGAGATATGCAAGGACGCGGCGTGCGTGACGATGGTGCTGAACAAAGTTTTGAAGATGTCTACCGTGGCTATGGAGCAATGCTGTTAGAAGTCATAAAATAAATTAGGTTTAATTATTTTATCTTTTTGTTAGAAGTCATCAAATAAATTAGGTTTAATTATTTAAAACATGAAATAAAATAAATTCGACCTAAGGCGACCACATTGTGTCATGTTATTAAAATTTGCACACTCAGTAGGTTAAGATATAGAAATTTTAACGTTGTCTAATCCAATTAACTGCAAGGTTCTAATTGACTCAATTTTGCAAAAACAGAAACCTAGTTGAGATAAAAAAAAAATACGAAGACCTATTTGAGACAATTCTGCAGAAAATGGGAACCTAAAATGATTAAACCTAAATATTTTTAACATAAAATTATACTTTACTAATTGTTACTATGGGCTTATAGTTGTTCGGTCCCGACAAGCTTCTTAGTTGTTCGGTCCCGACACAACTGTTGAGCAGAGTTAATGCACAAATAAATGTGGTAACGACTACCGTTAGACACTTAAGGTTTGCATTAATGAGCATTAAGAGGTAAATTAATTAGTCAGATTCCTTTAAACTCTATAAATAGGGTTTAAGTTTGAGGTAAACGGACATTCAACTCTCACTCCACTATGCCCTACTTATGTCCGACCAGGACTTAAATATTTAACTGTAAGGAACAGTTCATAAAACGGCTCCTAACTTGAGCGTCAGAGTGCCTTTTGCAGGTACCTCCCCCTTTTGCACGAGGGTGACCGAGCAGTCAAGACTGAAAGCATACAAGCGGAGCAAACAAGTCAAAGGTTAGTGTCTCGGTCTCAAAAAATTCCTACCGAAACATTTTGGCGCCCACCGTGGGGCTGAGGCTTGAAGACACCCTATGGTGACCACGAGAAATATGGAAGAGCAGAGCACCAGAGATTTAATCAAAGAGTTACAAGCCCAGATTGAGGCACAGGCGCAGACCATACAAGCGCAGGCGCATGCATTAACAAGAGATGCAGCAGAGACATGCAGAGGAGATTGCGGCGCTAAGGGCCAAATGGGTCCCTCCCGAGCGATCCGCATCAAATCGAGAGAATGACAACGGAGTAAGCCATAATCACACCAACCCGAATGGTCGAGGTAGAACGGAACCAACTGCATACTGTTCGGCCTACCAGTTTTCTTCCCTTTATAGCTACCATCATGCAAACTCCAATGCTGGAAAAAACTCCGCCCACATTGGATAAGTATGATGGTTCAACCGATCCGGACAATCACTTAAGGACGTTTGGTAATGCAATGGCATTCTATACAAACAACAACCCGATCATGTGTAAAACCTTCTCATTATCACTCAAGGAAGAGACATTGGAATGGTATAACACTTTTCCGCCCAACACAGTGGATTGCTTCACCACTGTGGAAACCCTCTTTAGAAGGCAATATGCCTCCAATCGGAAACAGGAGATAACATCGCCGAAATTGGTAAATACTAAGCAGGAGAAAGAGGAAACTTTGAAGGCCTTTATGAAAATGTATACTGAGACCACACGACGAGTTAAAGAGGTCAATCACTCTTTTATCATCAAAAATTTATCTTCATGTCTGAGACCAGAATATTTTGCGGAAAAATTGTATGCGCGACAACCAAAAACTATGGAAGAGCTCCAAAAAGAGCAGTTGAATTCATTCGTATGGAAGAAATGCGAATCTCGCAGAGAAAGCGACAATAAAAAGCCGAAGGCGGAGGCAGAAAGGACAGCAGACGACCGTTCGATATTAATTATAAAAGTGGGGAACTTCCCCAAA
Organism: Vigna umbellata; assembly: GCF_029865625.1. Lineage (NCBI taxonomy): Eukaryota > Viridiplantae > Streptophyta > Magnoliopsida > Fabales > Fabaceae > Vigna > Vigna umbellata. Next base: position 50,789,499 of record NC_142165.1, on the reverse strand, counting down.
CATGTAAGTTTAACCATTATACAACCCTCAAAGCACCTAGGGCAAAAGTTCTCAAAGAAGCCCTAAATGCAAAAACTTCTCGTACCCTGAAGGAAACCATCTCCAAAAAACACAGACGAAAGGAAGAGCTGTCATTTCCATCAGAACCATGGACATACTACAGAAGAATGCATTACGCTGAAAAATGAAATAGAAAGTCTTGTTCGGGCGGGACATCTTCGTAGGTATGTAAAGGAAGCAAGAAGCCTCCCCAAGGAAGGATATTTTCTAAGAAGCCTTGAACGGGCCTATAGGAAGGACGAGCGGGGGCGGGGCTATAGTCGAAGTCCCGGTCGTCTTTGGGAACGATCAGTTCATGGATTTATCAACTGAGGAGAAGTATCCAAAACTCTATTAGTGTCATGTTTAAATTTAGTTTCATTTGATTTAGACTCTTGTTCTTGTCTTATGCTTTCATTATGGAATAAATTAAGCCTAGCAATTCATGCTCAGTCACTGGTTTCTAACTTTGTTAAAGTTCATATTCAGCGAAGAAGCCTCTCAAGAAGAGTATGAAGCTAAAGACCGAGCGGTAAATTCCTCTCGGCCGAGAGGTAAACTCATCTCGTTGAAGTTAAAGACCGAAAGGTAAATCCCTCTCGGCCGAGAGGTAAATCCCTCTCGTTAACCAGAAAGCTGAAGTTAAAGACCGAGCGGTAAATCCCACTCAGCCGAGAGGTAAACTCCTCTCGTTGAAGTTAAAGACCGAGCAGTAAATCCCTCTCTGCCGAGAGGTAAACTCCTCTCGTTGAAGTTAAAGACTGAAAGGTAAATCCCTCTCGGCTGAGAGGTAAACTCCTCTCATTGATGTTAAAGACCGAGAGGTAAACTACTCTCGTTGGAGTTAAAGACCGAGAGATAAACTCCTCTCGTTGGAGTTAAAGACCGAGCGGTAAAACCCTCTCGGCCGAGAGGTAAACTCCTCTCGTTGAAGTTAAAGATCGAGAGGTAAATCCTCTCGGCCGAGCGGTAAGTCCCTCTCGGCTGATAGGTAAACTCCTCTCGTTGAAGTTAAAGACCGAGTGGTAAATCCCTCTCGGCCGAGAGGTAAACTCCTCTCGTTGAAGTTAAAGACCGAGGGGTTAACTCCTCTCGTTGAAGTTAAAGACCGAGCGGTAAATCCCTCTCGGCCGAGAGGTAAACTCCTCTCGTGAAGTTAAAGACCGAGCGATAAATCCCTCTCGGCCGAGAGGTCAACTCCTCTTGTTGAAGTTAAAGACCGACAGGTAAATCCCTCTCGGCCGAGAGGTAAACTCTTCTTGTTGAAGTTAAAGACCGAGCGGTAAATCTTTGTCGACCGAGAGGTAAACTACTCTTGTTGAAGTTAAAGATCGAGTGGTAAATCCCTCTTGGCCGAGAGGTAAACTCCTCTCGTTGAAGTTAAAGACCAAGAGGTAAATCTCTCTCGGCCGAGAGGTAAATCGCTCTCGTCAACCAGAAAGCTGAAGTTAAAGACCGAGTGGTAAATCCCTCCCGTCACCTAGAAAGTTGATGTCAGACCGAGAGGAAAATCCCTTTAAACCGAATGGTTTATTTCTCGCCAACCAGGAAGCCCTGGTAACATGAACTAAGACTCAAGTACGTAGCCAGACGGTCATATTGTACGGATGACAAGATTCAACGCATGAAATCGTTCAGCCCAAATAAGATACAACGACTTGAGGCACATGGAAAACAACTTCCTCACTACAACGAGAACAACTTCCATCAAACTTATAAGTCCTATAGTTAACCGTTCGGCTAAATATTTACGGTTAACTCGGACTTGGGAGGTTTATGTTACTATGGGCTCATAGTCGTTCGATCCCGATAAGCGATCAAGACTGAAGTTCACCGAGCGGCCAATACAGAAGAGGACCGATCAGTCTAAATTGAAAGCATACAAGCGGAGCACACAAGTCAAAAGTTAGTGTCTCGGTCTCACAAAATCCCTACCGAAACACTAATTTATTTTATTCTTTGTATTTATTTTATTTTTTATCTTCTTAAAATTAATTCCATTTTTGCTTTTCAATTATTTAGAAATAAGGAGAGTTCATAACTAATATAGTAATGATTATGGGGTCTCATACTGCCCAACCCATTATCATCTCAAATCACATCCATTGAAAACGGATAATGGTACATTTTTAAATCATATATTAGAACAATTCACCTTATAAATAACCTATGACATTACCACAATTTCGAAAACTAAAAATCTAATATTTATTTTTAATGGAAAATTACTCTTACAGTCTTTTATCTTTTAAATCTAGCTTCTCTGAACTATTTATCTATTATATTATTTTTAATTATCTAAATACATATGTTTCTTGGATATTTAATTTAATCAATTTCTTACTTGTTTTTATCTATTAAACCTCTTTGATATGGGTTCTTCGTCACAGTATTAACAGTCCTAATTGGTGTGTAGTTTATGTTTCGGTCTTGATGCAAAACATTAATTTCATGTAATAATTATTAATCTCATGCAACAATTTTACTCCCACGTTTGGTAAATTCAATTTTTTATGTGGACTTTCATCAGGATCTCACACATAATTTATTAATGTTTTTGTATATTTAAAATTTTTGTTTCTTTCTTTTTTGTTTTTGGTGAAAATGAAGATGGAATGTAATAATAAATGAATGAAGTAAAAAATAAAAGTAATGTTCAAAAATGTATGATATTTTCCACAATTTGTCACTATGGTAAAATACATAATAAACTTATTTATACGTCTGACTCTTCCCTAAAGGGTTACAAAATTTGAATTCAAATTTAAACTTAACCACAAATAACCATCTTAGAATTACTGTCAATAATTTTTGAAGTTCAAACAGAGGTAGACTTTAAGCCTAATTCAATCCCACAAAACCAGTTTGCAATGTGAGATTTGTACCCATTTATATATTATAAATTGGTCTTATCTTTAGTCGATGTGGACTTCCAACACCCCCCCTCACACTGAGGTAGAGACATCATCTCGAGCATGAGACTAGACATTAAAGGGTGATCCGATAATGGCTCGATAGCAGGTGAAACAATATGCCCAACAAATAACAAATATAATTAGGATAGACTCTAACCATAACTCTGATACCATATTAAAAAGTGGACTTTAAGCCTAACTCAACCCCACAAAACTAGCTTGTAAGATGGGTGCAAACCTCACCTTACAAGCCGGTTTTGTAGTGCTGAGTTAGGCTTAAAGTCCACTTCTTAACACATGGTTTGAGTAATTACCATCCATTAAACTTTCAGACTTTGTTCACTTGAATGGATTTGGGGGAGAGTGATTGAGTGGATTTGAAAGGATTTGAAGATAAATTTTGTTGTTGTTTATTTGAGTGAATTTGGATGTATGTGAGAATGGATTTGAAAGTAAATTTTTTTAATCTGTCATATCAATCAAATCCTACACTATTTCTCACAAACGTTGCTTCCAAATTTACTCTCACTTACCTCCAAATCACTCAAATAAACAACAACAAAAATTTATCTTCAAATCCTCTCAAATCCACTCAATCACTCTTTCTCAAATCTATTCAAGTGAACAAAGAGTCAGGTCGTTTACTACTTTGTTTTTCTCGATTTTCTTCTTGATGTTTATTGATAGATATCTTCAACGTGCATCTTTCTTCTACCAACTTTTGATGAAAGCCAGCAGAAGTGACTTTCCAATAAATGAATGCTCATCTTATTGCACCAATCTCATAAAGAAGCACTTGATAAATCTGTCTTTTTTTCACGATATCTATGCTAGATGGAACTTGAAAGTGATATTGTCTTCATTGACACCCTCGTAGTTTTTATGTGCTAGGATCCCCCGTTTCACGATCTTCATAAAATTTGACGTTTGTTTGATTAATAGTTTTGAAGCCTGATTATCGACTATCCATGCATAATTTTTCTATTAACCTTTAGTCTTATAACGACTCTCGATCTCTTAAATAATTTCTTCTGACTTCTTCTATGTGAATCTAGTCATATAATATGTTTTTCAAAATCCCCATTTAATACACAACCTATAAGATCTCAACATTATATTTCCTCCTTGAAAATAACTATGTTCGTATCTTACCAAATATCACATCTTAATAACTCATTACATATTCATTCCTAGATACTTTCTTGTATCAAATCATTATAAACTTTAGTTCAATTAACCACGTTTAAATTAACTATATCATACAATTCATTATTCACTACCACTTACATTTTAGACATTCAAAACACAACTTTCACTCCCTAAAAAAAGTTATTTTTGTTCAACAAACCCATAAACAAGACACAACTATGGAAGTTTTATTATAAAAGACTCGCCCAAGATGGATACTCACTCACTTGGTGAGACACCTCTTGAAGTTAGCTCACTCAACAATCAACCCCTTTAAGCTCTTTGAATTTTAATTAAATAAATTTCGTTCAATAAAATAGTTGACTTGTTGAGTGACCAAGTACTAAGTTCTTACTAAATACTTTTGCTTGACAAAGCTAGACTCACAGAGTGACAAAACGCCTTAAGCTCTTAAATTTTTTATAAAATTTAGAGAACAGTTGGTTTTATCAGCGATAAAAAAAAATGGGAACTTTATTTGAAGGCTCGCCCAACGAAACAATGTTGTTGAGCTCTTTAGATTTTAAAATCTTGAATTTAGTCAAGTGAGTGGAGGAATTTTAAAATCTTGAATTTAGCCAAGTGAGTGGAGGGTCCACCTAACGTGCCTATATAATTCATAAAACTCAACATTAAGATCGCATATCAAATTGGGTTTTACTTTTCTTTTCTTGCATCGAATATGATATATGTAGTTCTAAAATAGCATTCTGTTTCGGCAGGATTTAGAACCCTAATCCAAAACATCCAAAGTTGTCTGCTCCGATGTCCAGTTGTGGTGTCTTCACTCTTTTCCTTGTCCGAGCCGCAGGGGATGGTGCCTGCAAAAGACACTCCGACGCTCAAGTCAGTGACTTTGCGTAATAATCTTGTAATCAAGATTTAGTTATCTGAGCTCTAAGTTTCAGTTCAAGTTAAAAGTTACCTGTCCCCTTTGCCAGAATAATATTTATAAATTATAATGAGCTTACCGTTAGGTCTGACTCATTAACCACCAATGAATGACCATATTAATTGTCAATAAATGACAATTATTTTCATTAACTCTCCGACAGTTATTACTATTAATTACCTTAACGGCTGATTTAACCGATCGGTTTACTGACCTGAGAGGTATCATCAGTCGGACTGATTTTACCGATCGGTTCATTGACCTGAGAGGTATCATCGGTTGGACGACTCTTCTGCACTTTTACCGTTCGGTCGGCTATGAGCCCATAATAACACATTCAATTGAATTAATTTAAATCAATTATCAAACTCATTCTTTACTCGTAAAAACACAACTTTCAATTCAAATGACTCATTTAAACATTCACCAATAATTAGATACTAAAATCTATCAAACTACTAGATTCAATTGTGCTGACTTTATCATCCCTACAAATAATTCATCTAACTTTTAGTACTAATAGAAAGTGAGCTAAATTACTTTATACAGATCATGATTATTTACTCTAAATAAGTTTCAAGAGTTTCTATCCTCACAAAATACAAGAACTACACAAAAAAAAAAGAAAAAAAAATTCAAATAAACTATCTGAACAAATCCTAACCATCTTAAACCAATATAAATTTATTTTTAGTCCAATTGAGTCACACAAAAGCAACATCTCATTCATGCATGCATAACTTCAAAATATTGAATTAATAAAAGTAATAAAGACAAATTTACTCAAATGAAAATTTTGATCAAATAAAATTATTGTACTCACGTTAAGATCTCTATAATGAATTATGATTATAAAAACTAGGATATCTGTGATGAATTATGATTATAAAAGAGATGAAAAAATTGTTCAAAAACTAGAAAAAAGTAAAAAAAAAATTATTTTTAAAATGAAACTCAAATGTTTGACTTTTCTATTAATAAATTTTTCTATTAAATAACATTATAAGCAGGAAGTTGACATCTTTCAACATATTAATTACAATGTAAAAACACATCTAACTATCTACCATTTATCGGTAGGATGTGTTTCACAGTTCCTATTTTGATAAGTTTTAATTGATTTAAAAAGTTAACTTCCTTGATTTAATAGTTTGACCTACACATATGATCATTGTAACTCTAAAGAACACACTCTTTGGTATCACATTCCAAGTATTGTTTTATTTTCTTTGCATAAAACTTTTGTTCACTCATAAAAACTCTTATATTATTTTGTATGTATCTAACTTTTTTTTATTCTCTGATATAATAATCAAGGTTCTATTAAAATATTATCATTATTATTATCTATTTTATTATTGTTTAAGAAATATATTTTTAATTTATTTATGAACATAATTATGATTGTATTTGTAGACATTTTTAATATATATTTATATTGATTACTTAAGTTACTAAAACTTATTATTCACATATAACTTTTCTTTTATTTTAGCTTTAACAAGATAAAATCCTACACTTTCTTTTATACAATGTCTTATAAAGAGTTATGTTAATATTAATATTACAGTTGTTCTTATGGGTGAAGTTTATAAAAAATCATCCCTAATATCAAAGATTATATATATTATCCTTTCGTACTAATAATATATAATATTATAAATAGAAAAAAATAATTCAACTTAGTTCTTTTTATTTTTTATAAAGCATGTTAAAACCTAGAAATAAACTTATGATATTGATTAAATACCATACTTATACTAAAATGTATATGAAAGTCTTACGATCTTTAAAAAATATATTAAAATCAAATTAATTTAATTAATTATCACAAATTAAAAGTAATCAATATTTTTCATGGTTAAAATTAAATAGCTCAAGGTTTGATTTTTTTTTTTAAATCCTACCGACAAAGAAAGGTTTAATAGCCAATTTAGTCCCCACTTTGGTTGAAAAATCTCAATTTAGTCCCTCGTTATAAAAGTGTTTTACATTAGTCCTAACTTTTAAAATAGTGGGTCAGATTCGTCCCTTTCGTTAAATATAAGTTAACGAAATTAATCGATGATGATGTGACACAGCTTAAAGCTGATGTGTTAGATTGGTCCCTCGTTGGCTTTAAGTTGTGTCACATCATCATCCATTAATTTTGTTAACTTATATTTAACAGAAAGGACCAATCTCACCCACTATTTTAAAAGTTAGGACTAATTCAAAACACTTTTATAACAAGGGACTAAATTGAGATTTTTCAACCAAAGTGAGGACTAAATTGGCTATTAAACCACAAAGAAACTAACTTTAAAAATCAGCAATTTACTGAAAAATTCAAATCGTGGTGAATCTTTTAATACATGCAAGAGATTCGATTTCTCTCTCTCTCATAAATGCAGAAGATTTTTTTATAAAAGAGACCAACTCATTTTAATCATTTTATGTAAAAGTTAAAATCTGTTTCAAAATTTATTTTAAGGATATTTTAAATTTTTAACCCACACAATATATTTATAATATATAAAATAGTATTGTTTTTGTGATATTATCTATTGGTTCTGCTAACTAGTTTAAGAATAATTATTAAATATTAAATTTTACAAAAAAAATATAATTAATTTTGACATTAAATAAATTCTAACATCAATAATGCAGTTTTACTTTATTTAAAAAAATATTTATAAACATTATATAATTATAATTGATAATTATTTAATTGATATAAACAAAAATATTAAAAAATAATTAAATTATAAATAATTTTAATGTTAACTTTTTTAACAGTTTATTTTTTATTTTAATATTATTAAAAATTAAATATAATTAAGCATAAAAAAATTTAAATTAACATATAAAGTAACAAACAAAAATAACAAAAAAATCGTTTTTAAACATTCTATCATATAATTTTGTATTTTTTTAATTAATGAAATTAATTATTTCAGATTTTAACCTAAATATAATAGAATCAAATAATTAGTTATATCTTAAAAATATTTTTGAGACATGATTAACATTTCTCTTATCTATTTACTTAAATATACAAAAAATTTCAATTCTGTAAATCTTATTCAATATTATTATTATTTTGAAATACTCTTATTTTTAAATTAACAACACTCTTCGTAAATATAACTTAAAAAAAATAAAAAAAATATACTTCTCTGTTAAAAATTGAAAATATTAAATTAATTAAACTATGGCATTCTTAGATCTGATGGTAATTAAGGTCTCCAATTGGATTTGATTGAAAATGAGAGGTCTTGGTTTTCTGTTGTGGGGATAAGGAGAATGTCCATGTCACTTTATTTTCATAAATAGACTAAAAGTAATGCATTCGTGTCAGATCAACTTCAAATTTAAAATGATAAACTACAATGCTTCTAGAAATAAATACTGTGCAGTTCTAAAATTCAAAGTTGGAATGTTTAGCCACATTCCAAACAATTAACAGCAGTTTGGATGGTTAATCAGTTATCTGACCAGCTAATCATACACTTTGGAGGAACGTCTCATAGCTTGAAACTCATATTTTACATTTTAAAGTCCATATCCTACCATTCAAACTGCAAGTCCCTACAGTCCCCCAAGTGTAAATCATTGAGACTAAAATACAAGTTTAGTGACTACTGAATAGAGAGAAGTCCCTCTACATCTCCAAAATTTTATAATTAAAAATTGTTTTCTTAATATAATAAATAATTAATTAACTTATAAAAACTTAGAAAAAATATATTAACCGTATTTGTAAATACGGTTAACATATTCATTTCATATTAAATCTTAACCGTATTTCCAATTACGGTTTTTTAATTTTTTTAATTTTTTTAATATTTTGATAAATAAATAATATTTTAATTTGAAAAAATAAATTCTGTTTTATAAATTTTTAATATGTATTATTATTTAATATGATTATTAAATAAAAAATAAACTAAAAAATTTAAAAAGCATCCTCAAAGTTGGTTGAAAAAACTTAAAAAACTATCATGGAAAATACAGTTAATGTAAGAGCCTAAAAAAGTTTAAGGTCATTGGGTCCTATGTGGGGCAGCCAGGCCCATCAGACTAAGGTCAACCTAATCTGAGGAAGGGCTCCTCAGAATTTTTCATTTTCTAAGCTCTTCTCTCTCTAAGACTCTTTGCCCTAAACTCTTCTCTGCCTTCTCTATAAATTTCCAGCTCTCTGAACCGTTCAGTCTTGGGTTGGAAGGTGCTCAAACGTTCACCACACCGAAGGCTTCCTTTTGAACCGATCGTATTTTCGTTTGGACCGGTAAGTCGTTTTTCCCTTCTCTTTCACTATCTTCGAACCTAGAGCATGCAACATTACCGGTTGTATGTTACTAGGGGGTTTCGTTTTCCTGTTTCTGCCAAATCAAGCTCTAAGAGCTGTTCCTGTCACCACTTTGGTGGTTTGTAGGGTTTGGATTGAGTTCGCGTGTGTGAGATACCAAAAAGGGGCGTCCTTGTGAGCTTGGTAATACAACTCTGAGGTAAGGGGAGCTAGTTATATTTTAGGAGCTATATGATTGGCCTGTTTAATTTATTTTGAGTGGTTTACTGTTACACTATATTTTGGGGTGAGCATGTTTTAAATTGCACCTGTTGAATATGTGAAATTTGTGTAACCATGGTTTGATGATTTTGATTTGACTTGGCTATATTTGTTGGTTGTACTTGCTTTGTTGGAGAGACTCGGAGTATGTAATGTTGGTCATGTGGTTAATAAGTAGGTGCACAGGTACTGTTTTAGGTTACTGTGAGGTATTGAAGTTAAGTAATTTGAAGTATAGAACACCATAGGACAGTTTGGATGACTTAGATAAATCAATTGTGACTTGTTGAGAGTACTGTGTTGGTAGGATAGAGGAATCTTAAAAACCTGAGTTGGCACATCCCTGATCATAGAGCAGCCCTGGTCTGATCCAGTCAGTTGTAACTAGTCATATGTGCTAGCGTCGAAGGTGAGACTGATGCGTTCAAACATTTGATTCTTCTTCGACGACCAATTGGGTTAGTAAGGAGTGGTTGAGGTGGAAATCATGTGTTAGTCGCATTAGAAGGGTAAACAGTTAAGGAAGTACTGTTTTGAGTCCTTTGAAAGGAACTGAGGTAGAGAATTTGAGCATAGGTAGTCCTGAGTGCAATTGGACAGTTTGGCTAGCTGGGATGAGTAAATTAGAACATGTTAGGATCATAAAACTGAGTAAAGTCATGTTCAACATGGTATAACTGAAATTGGGTTCTTGGGTTAATAAAAAATGGGAGTTTAAGTTAAAACTTGGGTATTGATCACTTTAAAATCATGTTAATAACGCTTGATAATCATCTAGACAAGTTTAATTAGGTACAAAATATGAATTAGAAGTCTTAAAAGTTGGAAGAAAGGCCTAAAAGTGGTAAGGAGTGGGTGAGTGGGTAATTCTACAAAATTTGCGTTCCGCAGATTGTGTAGACTCGCTAAGCGAATGTTTTCGCATAGCGAGTCCTCACAGAGAGGTGTTCTCTGTTTGAGCATTCGCACAACTAGTTGGTGTGTTGTGCGAAAGACTAGAGAGGGTTGCTATCTGTTTGGTAAGTCGCGTAGCGAATGTAGTCGCTTTGCGACTATTGCTAGCTTGGGAAATTAGCCAAATTAATCCGAATAGCGAATTTGGGGCGCTATGAGAATTTTAGTTGTCTCCCTGTTAGGAAAATTCGCTCAGCGCATCAAGGGTGATGCGCTATGTGAATTTTAGCTGAAAAACACTCCCCTCGTCAGGAAAATTCGCTCAGGGCACCAAGGATGGTGCGTTGTGGGCATTTTTTCTGTCTTGCCTTGCATCTTGGTGCGTTATGAGACCTGGTTCAGTGAGTTTCATATTTTTCCACATCTGTTTGATGTTGTTTGACTACCAGGATGTATGTATGTCCATATATTTGAATTGTGTGGCTTGAAATAATGTGACTGCAAATTGAAATGATGTAATTGAGTATGAAGTGGACATCTCAGGGTGAGATGATTGAAAGTGATGTGTGGGGTGTTGTTGTTGTTCTGTGTAACTGTATGGAGCTTTGAACTGGTATGTTTATCCCTACACTCGAAGCATTGTTCATGCTCAAATAGAGGAGAGCAGTGTAAGTGGTGAGAGTAGAGGGAGGTCCTCGTCTATAGTCTTAGAGTTTAGACATAGACAGATGAGGGATTTATCTTGCATAGTGTTGGGGAGTGTCAGCTGAACTACGCAAGTGCAAAGACGACCAATAGTTAGACAATTATACCAATCCGGATGAGTCTTGTTGAGTGTTTGAGTCATGGTTTAAAGGGTATGCTTTAATTGTTCTTTTATATGTAACTAAGCATGATGACATCGATTGATTGTACTATATGACTATTGCTTGTTTATCTAGCTCACCCTTGCTTTTTGTGGTGTGTTGCTTTTATATGTTTTCTTTTGCGATGATCATCCACTTGGATGGGAGCAGAAATTGTTGAGGAGATACCTTTGGAGCAAGAACTAGAGGACATTGGTGCTGCAGTGCAGTCTACTTAGGAGTTTCCTATTTGAACGCTTGAAGTGTTGAATACTCTAAACTGTTTAAGTTTAAAATTCTGTCTTCATATTTGGATGACTGTAATTCCGTACGTAATTGCAAGTCATACTCTAATTGTTCTCTTTATTTGGATGTTGACGCCTATATTATATGATTGTAGTTATTATATATTTGGGATGCCATAGTTAACATTTTGAAATTGAATATGTTAATCGTATTTAAAGATACGGTTAACATATTTTTTTTAAGTTTTTTTGTTTTAAATTAATTAAATATTTATTATATTAAAGAAATAATTTTTAATTACAAAATTTAAATAAATAATTTTTAAATATAATTTTTCAATTAAAATATTAAACTTTTAATATTTTTAATATGTTTTTATTATTATTAATAAATAAAAATAAAAGTAAAAAAAAAACCTTAATTGGCGTTAAATAAATTTTTTAACTAGTTTTCAAATGGCCATGACACTTTTGGTAGGATAAACTTTTCTGAATAGATCGATCAACCATAAATTAAACAAAATAAATTAATCTTAAAATTCATCAACTTTTATAAAACATAATCATTTACATTTGGATCATATACCAATTTTAAAAAGAAAATTCTTTATAAATATTAAACTAACTTTCTTAGAATATCTTTTATAAATATTTTTAAAATAGTTTAAATAAATAAAAACTCGCTTTCTAAATCATTAACCTCGACTCTTTAATTGAAACAACAATAAAAATTCAGTATTCAGACTAAGAACAAATATTTACATATTTATAGCAATAGCTTCCACTATTCCACCCACTCTCATTTCCTTCATTGCCTCTTCAATCAAGTAAATAGCTACTTATTATTCATCTTTGTCTCTAAGAAAATAAAGAATCGAAAATCAACTTTGTGTCTTGGTTATTGTTGGGTTCGCGTGAAACGGAGAACAAAAAATCTAGATGCAAAGAAGAAAGAACAAGAGAGTAAAAGAGAGATAAAAATGATCTGAATAATACTTCGAGATTTTAAAAACTAATACAAGTCGCAAAGACAGGTTACAATATATAGTCAGCCAAAGCAACTGTAACAAACACAGCAGAATGACCGAACGATTATTAACAGTAGGAGACCAACACAGGCCGAGCATTAGCTAAAACCTGAACGGCCACACACAAGCTAAAGACCGAACAACATCGACAAAAGTCAAAACTGAAAAAAAAACACGACCGAATGTTCAAAAATAAGAGACCGTTCCGTCACAAGCAATAATTGAGTCTATCCAACAATTCTCCACCTAGACTCAATAATGACAAACAAAATAAACTGGATGGTAAACAAATTACAGACCAAACGGTACAGAACCAATCCTAGACAAAAACTTCAAAATTTTCTCCTTTGTGAGCAGCTTAGTTAGCATATCTGCAAGGTTGTCTTCAGATGCAATTTTGTAGATTTGGACAACACCGGATTCTACAATGCTCCTAACAAAGTGCAACCTGACATCAATATGCTTTTTTCTTGGATGGTATATTTGATGGTTGGCCAAATGTATGGCTCTTTGACTGTCACAATGAACACAGACAAACTTTTGATCAATCCCCAATTCCTGAATCAAGCCTTTTAACCAAAGTGCCTCCTTTACCCCTTCAACAAGTGCACAATATTCTGCTTCAGTGGTTGAAAGGGCAACGACTAATTGCAATGTAGACTTCCAGCTAACAGCAGTACCAAACAGAGTAAACACATATCCCGAATGAGACTTTCTTGTGTCCATACACCCGACAAAATCTGAATCTACAAATCCTTCAATAAAACCTCCACCTTGAAAGTTATTTTGAAAGAGTAATCTAATATCCAGAGATCCCCTTATGTATTTAAGCATCCAATTCAAAGCTTCCCAATGGATTTGTCCAGGATCAACCATAAACCGACTGAGAACACTTACTCCATGCTCCAGGTCAGGTCTAGTGCACACCATGCCATACATGATGCTCCCAATCCCATTTGAAAATGGAATAGACTCCATCTTCCTCCTCTCATTCTTGATCTTCAGGTATTGCTCTTTGGTGAGTTTTAAGTGTTGATCGATAGGTGTAAGTAATTCTTTTGAGATAAAAACAAGTTTACCCCAATTTATCTCTCTTTATATCAATGGCCAAGATCTGTCTTGCTGCCCCTAGCTCCCTCATCTCGAAAGCACCACTCAATTTCACTTTAAACTCATGAATCATGCACCCGTCACTGTTGCCAATGAGAATATCATCCACATATAGTAGAAGATACAGTACCTCACTATCACGGTTCAGAGTATACACACAGTCATCATAATTGCATCCCTTGAAGTTCAGCTTTATCAGGAAATCATAAAATTTCTTGTACCATTGCCTTGGACTTTGCTTCAAGCCGTATAAAGACTTCTGCAACACGCACACCCTATCATCCAAAGCAAATCCCTCTGACTACTTCATATAAATATTTTCCTCCAAATCTCCATGCAAAAATGCAATTCTCACATCCAATTGTTCCAGGTGCAAATTGCGATGAGTAAATATAACCGTTAGAACTCTGACCGAACAGTGCTTTACCACAGGAACAAAAATCTCATGATAATCTATAGCTTCAATCTAGGTGAAGCCTTTTGCAACAAGTCTCGCTTTATACCTTACTTTCTCACCCCCTGGTATAGCTTCCTTTTTCTTGAGGATCCATTTAGAACCTACGACCTTCTTACCCTTTGGCAGATCCACCAATCTCCAGGTTCTATTCTTCCTTAAAGCCTCAAGCTCTTCCTCCATAGCACCCTGCCAAATATGTTGATCGTTGTTGTCAAGAGTCTCCTTGTAACTTTTCGGTTCACTCGAGCTTTCAAGATCTTCAGCAGCATTCAAGGTGTAGCAAATTAGATCTGCCTCATCAAACTGTTTGGTTGCCTTAAAGATCCTCCTTTGCCTATCACGAACAAGCTGATAATTTCTCAATTCAACACTAGCCCCTCTTAAGTGACTCACATCACTAGACATTCCATATGCATCATCACCAAGATATGTGATAAACTTTCTTTGAACTGCACCGTTCGGTTCTCAGCTAATGACCGAACGACTTCATTTTGAACTTCACTCGTTCAGTCTTTCTCAGTCAACGACTGAACGACTTCATCAGTAGTCTACTCCACCTCAATGAGAGTCTTCTTTTCACATTCAGGATTTTCAGCATGTGTTGTCATTATTCTCCCATCAAAAACGACATCTCTACTAATGATCAATTTTGAAGGTTTATTATCCAACCTCCACAACCTATATCCCTTAACTTCTTCAACATATCCAAGGAATACACTTGTCACCGCTCGGACCTCCAGCTTATCCCCTTTGACATGTGCAAACGCTAAAGAACCGAACACGCAGTTTGAGCAATCAGTCGGTTGTCCACTCCAAACTTCCATTCGTGTTTTACAATTGAGAGCCGAAGACGGACTCTTGTTGATCAGGTATATTGTCGTATTGGCTGCCTCTCCCCAAAAAGCTTTTGACAACCCCGATCCAAGCAACATGCTTCTCAAATTCTTCAATTCTTCAATCTCCCAGAAGTAAACCTTGCTTCTCCAATTCTTCAAGGCCCTTCTCACTGATATGTCTCATCCTCAAGTGCCAAAGTCGAGCGGTATTCTATGACTTCTCACTTGCTACCGAGGCATGACCAATGACAGTCGAACCCTCCAGAATGTACAAGCCATTCTTTCTTCTGCCTTTGACAATCACAAAATCTCCATAATACACCCTCATCATTTCATCCTCAACTTTCGTGGAATAACCCCTAAGATCAAATGAACTTATAGAAATCAAATTTCTCTTCAGTTTAGGCACATACCTTACATCCTGCAGCACCATCTTCCGGTTATCAAACATCTTCAGCCTTACCGACCCCAATCATTGCACTCAGCAAGCCTTGTTATTACCGAGCAACACATTTCCAAGCTCCTTTTGCTCCAAACTCTCAAAGAACTCCTTCACCGGGCACATGTGATAGGTACATCCAGAATCCATGACGCAGCTCTTTTGAGAATCTTCAGATGAAGCCACCAGAACACCAGCAGTTTCCTGTGACCGAACGACTTTGCCCTTCTTTGGACAAAACTTCTTGATATGTTCAATCTTCTGGCACTTGAAACATCTTACTTGTTTCGTACCTTCTAGTTTTGACTTCTTCCAATTTCCCCCCTGCTTCTTCCCTTTTCCTTTCACCGCAACGAGCCAGATGCCTCCACCTCGGTTGCCTTCGAATCTTGAAGTTTTGGGAACTCCTTGGTTCAAATTGATCCTTACCATAGAGCAAGGAATCCCTGAAATACTCGAAGGTTCTTGGAAGCGCATTCAGAAGAATAACAACCTTATCTTCATCTTCCAACCTCACGTCAATATTCTCCAGATCATTAATAATCTTGCTGAATTCTGCAAGTTGCTCCTCTATGGTTCTTGATTCTATCATCTTGAACGAATAGAGTTGTTGTTTTAGACACAACCTATGAGCCAGCGATTTTGTCATGTACAATGACTCCAACTTTGCCCATATTCCAGCTGCAGTCTTCTCCTTCGCAACCTCCCTCAGCGCCTTATCACCAAGACACAGTATGATTGCACTTCTTGCCCTATCAACCATTCTTTTCTTCTCTTCTTGCGTCAGAGTAGCACCCATGTTCAACTCCCCCTTCAATGCATCATCATAGCTCTGCTGTATCAAGATAGCCTCCATCTTGATCTTCCATAGCCCAAGTCATTTAATCCATTGAATTTCTCTATGTCGAACTTGGTTGTCATCGTTTGTGGAATTTCTCGATTCACAGCCCCACGGTGGGCGTCAATTGTTGGGTTCGCGTGAAACGGAGAACAGAAAACCCAGATGCAAAGAAGAAAGAACAAGAGAGTAAAAGACAGAGATAAAAATGATCTGAATAATACTTCGATATTTAAAAAACTAATACAAACCGCAAAGACGGACTACAATATATAGTCAGTCAAAACAACTGTAACAAACACAACAGAACGACTGAACAGTTATTAACAGTAAGAGGCCAACACATGTCGAGCACTAGCTAAAGTCTGAACGACCACACACAAGTTAAAGACCGAACAACATCGTCAAAAGTCAAAACTGAAATAAACACGACCAAACGTTCACAAATAAGAGACCCTTCAATCACAATCAATAGTTGAGTCTATCCAACCATTATCATTTCAAATTCTACGAAAAACGATATGTATATATAATTACCGTGTTCAATGTTTCTTTTTCCAATTATTTTGTGAAATGTTTTAACATAATTGTGGGAGTATCGAATATGAAATTTTGAGTATTAACTTTGTGACTTGTTAGGGGGAATGAATTGTCAGTATTAAATAATATTGATTAGTTTTTAAGCAATTTAACGTATTGAATGTCATTTTATATGAACTGTGATAAAGACTTTTAGGATTACACCATGCAGATGTGTGCTGGATAGCACTTCGTTAGGATGAAGACAATTCACATACTGCATGCTCTTGGCACCATTCAATAATCACTTAGGCTCTGTTCTTTTAAGTGGATTTGAGAGGATGGATTTGAGGGGATTTGAGAGGATTTGAAGATAATTTTTTTTGTCGTTTATTTGAGTGAATTTAAAGATAAATGAGAGTGAATTTGGAAATAATTTTTTTTAATTTGTCATGTCAATACAATTCTATACTAATTCTCACAAAATTTATTTTCAAATTCACTATCATTTACCTCCAAATTAACTCAAATAAACGATAAAAAAAATTAACTTCAAATCCTCTCAAATCCCCTCAAATCCATCCTCTCAAATCCACTCAAAAGAACAGGGCCTAAAACATGGATTTATTGACAAATAAAATTTGTTAATAAATATAAAAATAAAGCAAAATTTTCAATAATTTGTAATCAATAAATTTTATCGATGAGTTAGAAAATATTTAAGTAATAATCAATAATAAAAAAATGTATTAGTAATTATTTGTTAATAATTATTGACATTGAAAATATGATATTAATTATTTATAGATAAATATTTATTGATAATTATTATAATTTTTTATGTCAATTAATATTATAATTTGATTTTCTTCTTCTTAAAAATTTTAAAAAAGTAATTTCTAAAAATATAGTACGTTTTAAAATAATAAAAATTTTTTATAACAAAATTATTTATAACTAAACTATTTAATATTATAATAATTTAATCTGATTATTTTTAATTCTCATCATTTTTAAAGATAATGTTGAGATAAAAGAAAAAAAAACATGTGCATATATAACCTGTTTTACAGGATGTGTTTCTTTTTGTAATAGGATAATTTGGAGGAGATTTGAATAACTTTAAAGATGAAGTTTGTATTGTTTTTTCTTTAAAAATAGAATGAATATAAATGGATTTGAAGATAAAATTTATGAATTACTTAATTAGTGTAATAAATTAAAAAAATAATAAATAAAAGAGAAAAATTAAAAAATTATTCTTATCATTAATATTATTATTTATTATTACTAATATTATTATTATTATTATATTATTATATTATTATTATTATTATATTATTATTATTATTATATTATTATTATTATTATTATTATTAATTACAACACACAAGCCCGAAAAGGATCACAACAACACCCACAACACAATTAATATGACTGAATCGATTCTAATAAAAAATATTAAAAATGTTATGTATTGACATAGCAAAAAGTCTGGTGTAATTTGCACGTGAAAAAAATAAGGTTTATAAGTGAAAAATACAAATTTGTGGTTGCTCATCCACGTAAATGATAAATCATTAATGCTTTGTTTATGAGATGATTTGTAAGAGATGATTTGAAAAAAAAGTAATGGAATGAATTTGGGAGAGAATAATCGAATACAACACTCTTCAATTTCACCTACTTCACCGGAACCAAATATTCTTACGCGTAACCGAATACAACGGGTTTTGTTCTTCCTCTTCAACCAAAATATGTTTCGTCTTCACCCAACAAATTTCTTACCTTCAAAACAGACCATCATTTTCTTCGTCTTCAACACTCGCACACGGCTACATATATGCCTCCAACCTAGGGATGACAACGGGTCGGGTCGGACACGGATAGTGCCTACCCGCAACCTGACCCGACAAAAAAAAAATTCACCCGCTATCCGACCCGCTACCCGCACGGATACCCGCTTAAATAATATCCGCGGGTATTTTAAAACCCGCGGATACCCGCAAATATTAAAAAAATATATATTTTAATAAATTATTAAAATAAAATTTAAATAAAATTACAAAAAATATATAAAATATAATATAAATTAAATTAAATATAAATTTAAATTCAATTATAATTAAATTTAATCTTGTAAAATATAAATTAATGTTAATTTTAATTAAATTTAACTTAATAAAAAATAAAATAAATTTTTATTTTTATTTTTTGCGGGTAGCGGGTATCCGCGGGTACGGACAGTATAATATCCACACCTGACCCGTTTATAAGCGGGTATTAAAATATCCGCTACCCACAGGTTGCGGGTAGTAAATATCCGCGGGTATCAACTATCCGTCGCGGATTTTATCCGCGGATATCTGCGGACGCAGATTTTTTTGCCATCCCTACTCCAACCTACAACAACAAATCAACATCTCCAGATGTACCCTCTTATTTTATACACGAATCCTGTAACTAATATTTTATTTTATTATATACATGCTATTTTACAAATACATGAGGGCAAATATGTTATTGTGACTTAAATCAGCACAAATCATCTCACTTAAAAAAAAAAAAAAAAAAGTCGAAATCATACAATTCCTTGTATTTCTCTTTGAAAAGTACTATCGTGAACACGAACTGTAAGACCCATGAAAAAGAAAATAATTATAGTAGTAAATTTTAGTATTTTATTAGTAATAATAATTTTAATGGATAGAAAAATGTAAATTTTGGATATAAAATTATAGTAATTTTAGAAGGAGAGGTTCAAATTTTTGGTAACTTATTTAGTAAATTTTTTTAATTTGAATAGTAAAAAAAAAGTAAATAGTAAATAGTAAAAAGTAAATAGTAAATAGTAAAAAGTGAATAGTAAAAATAAATTTTCAGCATTTGGATTCCTTAGCATGGAAGAAAGTAGTAGGTAGAAATTAGGATCAGATTTGGTGAGAAAATGATTGAAATATTATTTTTAAATAATATTAAAATAATAAATAATATTAAAATATTAATGAATAGTAAATTTTTTTACCTACAAATAGTCATAGGAGGGAAGGTTATTTTGCACCAAGAAAAGAGGAATCAAGTGAGAGCTTGAGAAATAGAGAAGAAAGAATTAGGGAGAAATTTTTAGTTGCAAGAAGAGTAGAGGTTCTGAAGGGTTTCGGGGAAACAAATTCGGAGCAGGAGATTAAGTCTGGAATAGAGGTAGGGGAGCTAACTTTTCTATGTTTTTATATTATGATTTAGTATTTCTATGCTTTTATATTATGATTTAGTATTGTTTTATTACTATTCATATCGTGAAATCCTGTGTAAATACTGTTAATGCTTACTGTATGTTTATCTATGTTGAAATTCGGTGTAAATATTGTATGCTGTTATTTTGAATCTGTAAATAAGAAATTTGTTAAAAACTAGTTGAGGAACACTTTGGCTAAGGAAAGACTTGGTACTTAAGTTGTCCATTGTGACGCACCTCTCTTTCCTGGAAGTCTACTCGACAAGTTTTTAACTTAAATCCTATTGAACAGATTATGTATTGTTAAATTATTGTGTAATATATGTGGTTGGAATATATTCAGTTTGTATGATTTCTGAAATGATTGGATTTTATTACATTTGAATTTATGCATCTGAACATGATTGTGAACTATAATGATGTTATTTATGTGGAAAGTATGTGAATGTATGAGATATGTTAGATTCACTGTGATAATATGATGGTATATGGTTATTCATGTCTTGGGTTAAGTTTCAAGGTAATAGTATGATTCATGAACGTAATTCCATGATCCTCAAGGAGAGGATACATGGTGGTGATTTGGGGGTGTATAGAATGATTGCATGGTAGCTCAGTTTTGGGGGTCATCCTGAAACTCCAATGGCCTTTCTTCTCATGTAGAGAGGATTGAACCATGTGGTGAGGAGTAGCAGGAGGTCCTAGTCTTGGGTGCTTCCATATGATCCAAGGTGAGTGATAACGGATTAACCTCGTGACTGTGGCCGGGCGGTAGTGCCCAAGTTCCATAAGGCGGTAGTGCCAAGTTCCATAAGGCGGTAGTGCCAAGTTCCATAAGGCGGTAGTGCCAAGTTCCATAAGGCGGTAGTGCCAAGTTCCATAAGGCGGTAGTGCCAAGTTCCATAAGGCGGTAGTGCCAAGTTTCACAAAGCGGTAGTGCCAAGTTTCATAAGGCGGTAGTGCCAAGTTTCATAAAGCCACCACGAGTGCAAGACCCGCCATAGCTCGGTAATCATTCTAGTCCGGACGAGTCGGGTTATAAAGTAACACGTCTTGTGATATCATTTTACCATGTGTATCAAAGTAATGGATAAGTATGTATGATGTGATTGTTGTATGATGGTATGAGTATGTATGACATAATTATTATATGAGGTTTGCATGCATGTTTCATAAATGATTGGTTGCATGTTAGCTTACCCTACTTGTTTGTGTTTGTTTGTGTTTGGGTATGTGCGATGATCGTATAATTCGTTATACGGGAGCAGATGGCAAGGAGGATACGTTGGAACCAGTACTTGATGGGGAAGGCAATGCTGCAGCTTAGATTCACTAGCTTTTATTAGTTAGCTTTGATGAACTTTTGTACGTTTAAAGCTTTAAATTCTATGTAATTTCTAGGGAGAAAACCCTAATACTCTAAGTTTTCAATTCCATGCTATTCTAAGGATGATTGAAATCCTTAAATTACTCTTGACTGCTTTCCTATATTAATAAGTGATGACGTCTTTATTATATAAGTTTGATATATATATTTTGGGACGTCACATTAATGGTATCAGAGCAGTTCCTTCCTTAGAAACCTGTAGGTTGTGGGTGTGCTTCGTTTGTGATTGCGTACCCTGGTCTCGTGTATTAGTTTGAGTTAGACTAATGGTCTTTCTCTCTGTGTGAACAGAAGATGGCACCTACGTCTCCTTATCCTTCTCCTCCGCGAGTTGATCAACCTGACTCTAACCAGATGTTAAATGCGGTTCTTCAGTCGTTGCAACAGCAGAATGCTGCATTGGTTCAACAGAACACCATAGCCTTACAAAATCTGGAATCTGCTAGGGTAGCTGCTGAGAATGCAAGAGTGTCATCTGAGAACACTCAAAGGCAGTTCATGGAAGTGTTGACTAATGGCAAAACCACTTCAACTGCTTCTTCTTCCACTATTTCTGTTCAAGAGTGGAGTCTGGAAAGCTTTCTCCAACATCATCCAGCCCGATTCACAGGAAAATGTAGCCCTGACGAAGCTGATCATTGGTTTAGGGACATGGAAAGAATCTATGAGGCTAAGGGGTGTCCTGATGAGAGGAAACTGGCCTACACCCAGTATCTATTGACCGGGGAAGCTGGCCACTGGTGGAGCAGTATGAGGATGATATTGGAAAGAAGTGAGACTCCTATTACCTGGGAGCTGTTTAGGGTCAAGTTCTACACTGAGTACTTCCCTGATAGTGTCAGATTTGCCAAAGAAGTGAAATTTCTGGAGTTGGTACAGGGCAACAAAACAGTATCAGAATATGTTGATCGTTTCAAACATCTGCTTCGCTTCAACACTATGGCGGTAGATGAAGAGTGGCAATGCAGGAAATTTGAGAACGGCTTGAGAGGTGATATCAAGCTACTTGTGAAGGGGTTACGCATCAGAGAATTTTCTGCTCTGGTGGAGATGGCTCGTGACATGGAGAAGACTAAGAAGGAATCAGAGGGACCTCAGAAACAACAGAGCCAACCACTAAGGGTTGGCGGACCTATGATATCCAGGGGAGGCTCCAGTTCTAGGAGTACCCCTTTCTCTAGACCTACTTCCTCTGGGTCCAGGGGTTATTCCTCTCAGTTATCGGGGCAATCCAGCTTTGCCACTCCCGTGAGATGCTTCAAGTGTGGTGGACCACACCTCCAGGTTGTGTGCCCTCAGCTAGAAGGGTATAGGAAGTGTAACATCTGCAGGCAAGAGGGACATTATGCCAGAGATTGTCCTACTACTATAAGGGCAGGACCACAACCACGCCAGACTGGAAGATCCATCCAGGAGAATGGTAACCGACCACAAGCAGTAGGGAGAGTCTATGCATTGACTGGAGCTGAGGCAGCCAGTGCAGGTAATTTGATTATTAGCAGTTGTTTGTTATTTGGAGCTTCATGTGTTACATTGTTTGACTCGGGGGCGACACATTCCTTTGTGTCGAAGGCTTGTGTGGAAAGGCTTAGTTTAGTTGTCAGAGAGCTTCCATGCGATCTGATGGTGTCTACACCAGCAGCTGGGTTAGTTAAGACATCTAATGTGTGTCCTAGATGTCCTATCGAAGTCAAGGGACGTAGGTTCAAAGTGAACCTTATTTGTCTACCTTTGCAAGGTCTAGAGGTAATTCTAGGAATGGATTGGTTAGCCGCCAATCGTATTCTCTTAGACTGCGGTGAGAAAAAGCTAATATTTCCCGATGAAGGTGAAGACCTGTCGTTATCACTCGGTGTGTTGAGGCAAGACATCTTTGAGGGCGCCAGCTGTTTCTTAATCTTGTTCCATATGAATGGAACTTTTGATTTAAACTCTTCAATGCATGAGAACCAGAGTGTAGACCTTCTGGTTGTGAATGACTTCATGGATGTCTTTCCTGAAGAAGTTCCTGGTTTACCTCTTCCACGGGAAGTGGAGTTTTCTATTGATCTGGTCTCAGGAGCAGGGCCAGTATCTATAGCCCCTTATCGGATGGCTCCAGCCGAGTTGGCTGAGTTGAAGAAGCAGATTGAAGAACTGTTAGAGAGACAGTTTATCCGGCCGAGTGCTTCGCCGTGGGGTGCGCCGGTGTTGCTAGTAAAGAAGAAGGATGGTAGCTCAAGGTTGTGCGTTGACTATCGACAGCTGAATAAGTTGACAATCAAGAATAAGTATCCGTTGCCGAGAATAGATGATTTGATGGATCAATTACACGGAGCTACTGTATTTTCTAAGATCGATCTGAGGTCGGGCTACCATCAGATTTTGGTAAAAGCCGATGATGTACAGAAGACGGCTTTCAGGTCTAGATATGGCCACTACGAGTACGTAGTTATGCCTTTTGGTGTGACTAATGCTCCAGCCATCTTTATGGATTACATGAATAGGATCTTCAGACCATTCTTAGATAAATTCGTAGTTGTCTTCATAGACGACATACTAGTTTACTCTAAGACTCGGGAAGAACACGAAAGGCACCTTAGAACAGTGCTTGGGATATTGAGAGAAAGAAAGCTTTATGCCAAGCTGTCCAAGTGTGAGTTTTGGATGGAAGAAGTTCCTTTTCTGGGGCATGTCATTTCAGCTAGTGGAATCGCTGTGGATCCAGCTAAGGTACAAGCTGTACTTCAGTGGGAAAAGCCAAAGACTGTTACTGAAGTAAGGAGTTTTATGGGTTTGGCGGGCTATTATCGCCGCTTTATCAAAAACTTTGCCAGGATAGTAACGCCGTTGACACAATTGACCAGAAAAGATAATCCTTTTGTTTGGACTGACAAGTGTGAAGTCAGCTTTCAAGAACTAAAGCAAAAGTTGACTAGCGCTCCAGTTTTGGTTATCCCTGACACAGGTAAACCTTTTGAGGTTTTCTGTGATGCCTCTCATCAGGGATTAGGGTGTGTGCTGATGCAGGAGAAGAGGGTAGTGGCGTATGCGTCAAGACAACTCAAGGTTCATGAGAAGAATTACCCCACTCATGACTTGGAATTAGCGGCTGTAGTATTTGCTTTAAAGATTTGGAGACACTACCTGTATGGTGCGCAATTTCAGGTGTTCAGTGATCATAAGAGCCTGCGATATCTCTTTGATCAGAAAGAGCTTAACATGAGGCAAAGGAGATGGATGGAGTTCCTTAAGGATTATGACTTTGATCTTTTATACCATCCTGGGAAAGCCAATGTAGTGGCAGATGCATTGAGCAGAAAGGCAGTGCATATTTCCTCATTGATGATAAGAGAATTAGAGCTGGTAGCAAGCTTCAGAGATTTGCGGTTGCAAGTAGAATTTGAAGCTGACAGCATCAGATGCAATAATTTGGTGGTATCCAATGACTTGTTGAAGTGTGTTAAAGAAGAGCAGTCGAAGGATATTGAACTTCAGACGTCAGCTAGTTTGATTGGAACTGAACAAGGTAAAGATTTTGCCTTGGGGGTCGACGGTGTTTTGAGATTTAAAGGCAGAGTCTGTATTCCTAGCAGCTCAGGATTGAAGAAGTTAATCATGGAAGAAGGTCACAAAAGCCGTTTTAGCATGCATCCAGGCATGACAAAGATGTACCAAGACCTCAAGAAGTCCTTCTGGTGGTCGGGTATGAAGAGGGACGTGGCACAATTTGTGGCTTCTTGCTTGACTTGTCAAAAGGCAAAAGTGGAACATCAAAGACCTGGAGGTTTGTTGCAACCGTTGGAGATTCCCGAGTGGAAATGGGATAGCATCGCGATGGACTTTGTTACCCATTTGCCACGCACTATTCGAAAACATGACGCAATATGGGTAATAGTGGACCGATTGACCAAGAGTGCTCACTTCTTGGCAATTGATTTGAGAATGTCTATGACAAAGTTGGCACAACTATATGTTAAGGAGATAGTGAGGTTGCATGGAGTGCCTTCGAGTATTGTATCAGATAGAGACCCGAGGTTCACATCCAGGTTTTGGCAAACCCTTCAGAATGAGATGGGAAGCAGACTTCAGATGAGCTCGGCTTATCATCCCCAAACTGATGGGCAGTCTGAGTGGACAATCCAATCGCTCGAAGATTTGCTGAGGACTTGTATTTTGGACCACCTAGGAGTATGGGATGAGATATTACCACTGGTTGAGTTCACTTATAATAACAGCTATCAGGCCAGTATCGGTATGGCTCCGTTTGAAGCCCTGTATGGTAGACGTTGTAGAACACCTTTGTGTTGGTTTCAGGAAGGAGAGTATGTGTTAACGGAACCAGAGATAGTTCAACAGACTACAGAGAAAGTGAAGCTTATACAGGCAAGGATGCGAGCATCTCAAAACAGGCAGAAGTCCTATGCTGATCAGAGGCGCAGGCCGTTAGAGTTTGTAGTTGGGGACCATGTGTTTCTCCGAGTGACTCCAACTACCGGTGTAGGGAGAGCAATTCGGGCTAGGAAGTTGTCTCCTAAGTACCTTGGTCCCTATCAGATCCTACGACGTATAGGACCGGTAGCTTATGAGATAGCCATGCCACCCCAGTTAGCAAACCTGCATCCGGTGTTCCATGTATCTCAGCTGAGAAAATACGTGTCTGATTCTTCTCATGTACTTGAAGTTGAAAATGTGCAAGTCAGAGAGGATTTGTCAGTAGAAGTGCAACCCGTAAGGATTGAAGAGAGCCAAAACAAACAACTTAGAGGGAGAACTGTCAAACTAGTCAAGGTAGTTTGGGATAGGAGAACAGGTGACTCTACATGGGAGTTAGAAGAAGAAATGAAGCAATTATACCCTCAACTATTTTCTTGATGTATTGAATTTTCGAGGACGAAAATTTTTGTTGTTGGGGAGAATGTAAGACCCATGAAAAAGAAAATAATTATAGTAGTAAATTTTAGTATTTTATTAGTAATAATAATTTTAATGGATAGAAAAATGTAAATTTTGGATATAAAATTATAGTAATTTTAGAAGGAGAGGTTCAAATTTTTGGTAACTTATTTAGTAAATTTTTTTAATTTGAATAGTAAAAAAAAAAGTAAATAGTAAATAGTAAAAAGTAAATAGTAAATAGTAAAAAGTGAATAGTAAAAATAAATTTTCAGCATTTGGATTCCTTAGCATGGAAGAAAGTAGTAGGTAGAAATTAGGATCAGATTTGGTGAGAAAATGATTGAAATATTATTTTTAAATAATATTAAAATAATAAATAATATTAAAATATTAATGAATAGTAAATTTTTTTACCTATAAATAGCCATAGGAGGGAAGGTTATTTTGCACCAAGAAAAGAGGAATCAAGTGAGAGCTTGAGAAATAGAGAAGAAAGAATTAGGGAGAAATTTTTAGTTGCAAGAAGAGTAGAGGTTCTGAAGGGTTTCGGGGAAACAAATTCGGAGCAGGAGATTAAGTCTGGAATAGAGGTAGGGGAGCTAACTTTTCTATGTTTTTATATTATGATTTAGTATTTCTATGCTTTTATATTATGATTTAGTATTGTTTTATTACTATTCATATCGTGAAATCCTCTGTAAATACTGTTAATGCTTACTGTATGTTTATCTATGTTGAAATTCGGTGTAAATATTGTATGCTGTTATTTTGAATCTGTAAATAAGAAATTTGTTAAAAACTAGTTGAGGAACACTTTGGCTAAGGAAAGACTTGGTACTTAAGTTGTCCATTGTGACGCACCTCTCTTTCCTGGAAGTCTACTCGACAAGTTTTTAACTTAAATCCTATTGAACAGATTATGTATTGTTAAATTATTGTGTAATATATGTGGTTGGAATATATTCAGTTTGTATGATTTCTGAAATGATTGGATTTTATTACATTTGAATTTATGCATCTGAACATGATTGTGAACTATAATGATGTTATTTATGTGGAAAGTATGTGAATGTATGAGATATGTTAGATTCACTGTGATAATATGATGGTATATGGTTATTCATGTCTTGGGTTAAGTTTCAAGGTAATAGTATGATTCATGAACGTAATTCCATGATCCTCAAGGAGAGGATACATGGTGGTGATTTGGGGGTGTATAGAATGATTGCATGGTAGCTCAGTTTTGGGGGTCATCCTGAAACTCCAATGGCCTTTCTTCTCATGTAGAGAGGATTGAACCATGTGGTGAGGAGTAGCAGGAGGTCCTAGTCTTGGGTGCTTCCATATGATCCAAGGTGAGTGATAACGGATTAACCTCGTGACTGTGGCCGGGCGGTAGTGCCCAAGTTCCATAAGGCGGGTAGTGCCAAGTTCCATAAGGCGGTAGTGCCAAGTTCCATAAGGCGGTAGTGCCAAGTTCCATAAGGCGGTAGTGCCAAGTTCCATAAGGCGGTAGTGCCAAGTTCCATAAGGCGGTAGTGCCAAGTTTCACAAAGCGGTAGTGCCAAGTTTCATAAGGCGGTAGTGCCAAGTTTCATAAAGCCACCACGAGTGCAAGACCCGCCATAGCTCGGTAATCATTCTAGTCCGGACGAGTCGGGTTATAAAGTAACACGTCTTGTGATATCATTTTACCATGTGTATCAAAGTAATGGATAAGTATGTATGATGTGATTGTTGTATGATGGTATGAGTATGTATGACATAATTATTATATGAGGTTTGCATGCATGTTTCATAAATGATTGGTTGCATGTTAGCTTACCCTACTTGTTTGTGTTTGTTTGTGTTTGGGTATGTGCGATG
This sequence comes from Vigna umbellata, assembly GCF_029865625.1. Taxonomy (NCBI): domain Eukaryota; kingdom Viridiplantae; phylum Streptophyta; class Magnoliopsida; order Fabales; family Fabaceae; genus Vigna; species Vigna umbellata. The sequence continues at coordinate 50,761,336 of NC_142165.1, read as the reverse complement.
ATCGTATAATTCGTTATACGGGAGCAGATGGCAAGGAGGATACGTTGGAACCAGTACTTGATGGGGAAGGCAATGCTGCAGCTTAGATTCACTAGCTTTTATTAGTTAGCTTTGATGAACTTTTGTACGTTTAAAGCTTTAAATTCTATGTAATTTCTAGGGAGAAAACCCTAATACTCTAAGTTTTCAATTCCATGCTATTCTAAGGATGATTGAAATCCTTAAATTACTCTTGACTGCTTTCCTATATTAATAAGTGATGACGTCTTTATTATATAAGTTTGATATATATATTTTGGGACGTCACACGAACTAAATGCGACCATGATATTCACTTACAAACCTCTTCCTCCAATGAAACAAAAACACCACATAAGAGAGCGTTTATGACTATTGCACAACCGTCCAAGTTCAGGATCACTTTCGAAAATTAAAGGTTTCAAAAATACAATTTTTTCTTAATTTTTTATTTCAAAATTAAAATATTTATCAATTTTATCCTAATAGCATAATCATAAAATTTATGTTATTTTCTACAAGTCAATCTTCTTCTATTTCTTTGTCCCCGTAATATGATCCACTTACAAAAATCTCAATAATACATTTGATGATTGAATGTTACAGTACATTTGTTTATTGAGTTAATAATTTTACATTTTTATTGTAACTTTGTTTAACATTATAGTTTTTTACGCTTCTGAATGATGTCATGAATGATGGTCATTGTATGTGAACAACTTTTTCTTTTTTATGGTTTTGATCTTGTTTGGCCATTCAACTTTTGCACTTATCTTGATTTGCACGTCATATCCTTCTATTTAGCCATTACGCGTCTTTTTAATCATTAATAAAATATTGCTATCATTAAACTAAGCCATTAATATTAGTTTTCTTATCCTCCCTATTACTTTCTTGATTGGAGGATTTTCGAGTCTCTACATGATTAACATCTCACGTTAAAGGATTTTCGAGACCTAAGAATTGTGTATCTTTAAAATTGTTTATCAATTCAAAGTTTCTTACACTGTTTTCTTCAAACTTGTTTTGGATATATTTTAACACTCATATTATTTAGTGCTTAAGAATAAAAATAATTTAATTATATATTTATTTTTCATCTTCTTTACACATTTTTCTAAAGATAATCATGAATGAAGTTTTAAATTTTAAAAAGACAATATGCAATTATTAATCCTACTTTTGTTTTATTGAACTTAAGATCAGAAGTATTAAGAATTGTATATTATTTTAATTATTTAAATTTAAATAATTTGTTCTTTATATTTACGTTAGGTTTTATTTTAGTTTTTATATATTTTTTACTCAGTTGAGTTTTAATATTTATTAAATAGAATTAATTTGATTTTTGGTTAAATTAACTTTAACTATGTTTAAAAAATTTGTGTTAAAATATATTTTATCTTTTATTTTGTATTTTTCTTCACCAATTAACTAATCGTACGCGAATTTTTTTAGTTTGAATACTTATTTAGTTTTTATTTTCGTTGATTTTCTTTAATATAGAATTATTTTTTCGAATGTTTAATGTGGTTTTAGTTTTGATAATTTATATTCAATTTGATCATTTTTCATGACGATGTCTAAATTATTAATAGTTGAGAATGTTTGAATGAACGATTTGACCACATCATCATCAACCTCCCAACACATCGAAAACACTGTTAACCACCACACACCTCCACTACACCGCATTGACAATACGCCATCTTCGTCCAGAAAGAGAACCACATCTGCTTCTCTCTAGAATATGCAACATCTCAATGTAAGTCTAAATTGTCTCACCGTGAACCACCTCACAAACCATTCTCACGCACCACCACGATCATCCTCTAAATCCTTTCGAACCACTAATGCCCACGCACAAATCTCATAAGGTGGATACTGTGACACCCGGGCACTGACGAGGGCGGGGAGTGACGCCGGTGCGGGGAGCATGGTGCAGGGGGCACAGACAATGAGCGGCTCCTGGCAAGGCTTCCGGTGGAAGGGGTACATGAATGAATCGAACATACACCGGAATGAGAGGGATCTGGAGACTGTGTAGGTATGGGACTATACGGTTGAAGGATAGCTTAAAGGAATTGATTTGACTACTCATATCACCAAATGCATTTGCTTTTTCGGTAGCCTGACTCATAAGAACTCCATGGTTAAGCGTGCTTAGCCTGGAGTAATTCTGGGATGGGTGACCTTCTGGGAAGTTTTCCCGGAAAGTGTGCGAGTGAGGACAAAGCACACTGGAAAGCCTGGTGGTGGTCTGTGGGGGCAGTCAACGGTCCCTGTGAGTTGCCGGGACGTTACAGATGGTATCAGAGCCTAGCCTCTCCCAGTACGGTGTGGTTCGAGGACGAACCAAGCGGAAGTTGGTGGGCATGTGACACCCGGGCACTGACGAGGGCGGGGAGTGACGCCGATGCGGGGAGCATGGTGTAGGGGGCACAGACAATGAGCGGCTCCTGGCAAGGCTTCCGGTGGAAGGGGAAGGGGTACATGAATGAATCGAACATACACCGGAATGAGAGGGATCTGGAGACTGTGTAGGTATGGGACTATACACTTAAAGGAATTGATTTGACTACTCATATCACCAAATGCATTTGCTTTTTCGGTAGCCTGACTCATAAGAACTCCATGGTTAAGCGTGCTTAGCCTGGAGTAATTCTGGGATGGGTGACCTTCTGGGAAGTTTTCCCGGAAAGTGTGCGAGTGAGGACAAAGCACACTGGAAAGCCTGGTGGTGGTCTGTGGGGGCAGTCAACTGTCCCTGTGAGTTTTCGGTTGATCCACAATGAATCTTTTCTCGGAAGAGGCGCAATTAGGGTTTCGTGGAGGAGATCAATGGTGGTGGCACAATGGACACATGTTTGCTTACGATGCATGTACATTTTAGGTCTAGTTGGGTTACTAACTCGCGATAGGTGTCTTACTCGCTCTGGTTGACAACAATAGTTGTAGCATAGAGATCTGGAGCGAAGATTGTTTATGCGTTGGAGGGGTTTTGTGGTTGTTAGTCGGGTAGTTCGTTGAGGATGATCATGGTGGTGTGTGAGAATGGTTCCTGAGGTGGTTCTCACGGTAAGGCGATTTAGACTTATGGTGGAGATTGGTGTTGCGTGTTCTAGAGAATTGTAGGTGTGGTTTGTGTTTTTTGCGAATATAGCACGTCATCGATGTTGTGTAGTAGAGGTGCATGATGGTTAGAGTTTTTGATGTGTTGGGAGGTTGAAAATGATGATGTGACAATCTGTATATTATGTTGAACAGGTCACGTAAGAAAAAATCAAACAGCTCATTCAAACACTATCAATGCGTATTGTTTGTGATTAACATTTTAGATGACATCATGAAAAAATATTAAATCGAACTTAAATTACCAAAATTAAGATTATATTAAACATCCGATAAAAAAATAAGTCTCACAATAAACAAAATCAACTAAACAGGAACTAAAAGAGTATTTAAACACTTTTTTTTCTCTGTCTGATTTCCTTTACCTTCTTCATCTTTATTCACTTTTCTACATCTCTCTTCATCTCATCTTCTGAACCTTTGTCTATCTTCAAGTTAATGTTCCTTTTAGATTATTTTCAACATATAAATACTAGGTACATCTTAGTTTTAGAATCTTAATTTTATTTCTCTAAATACACCATGGAGAAAGTAAGGAGAGGAAGATGTTGAAAGGTAGAAAGAGAAAAAGTAAGGTTGATGGAGGAATAGAAAGAAAAACATATGTAAGAGATTTAAAATACTAAATGAACCAAATTTTTACTTTCACAAAGTATCAAATAAACTATATTTAATAATTATTAAATTTAATTGAGTAAAAAACTAAAAATTAGATAAATCAAAAAATTACTAATTAAGTTTTTAATTAATAGAAAAATCACACTTAAAGAAAATAAAAAATAAAAAATAAAAAATAATTTTTATATTTATATAAACATGAGGATAAGAATGAGAAATGATTTATGAGAGGGTTACTTTTGTAAGGAGAAAGTTAGTTGTTGTTTTTGTGCAGTGTACTCTCTCATATCCGTTGAATCTGGTGGCCCCCTTAGTCCCACATACGAAATGCATCCTTATCCACTTCTACGCACTTCAATGGAATCAAACAAAATCCATCCTAATATTTGTGGATAAAATTCATATATTACATATTTAATTTTACAATACATTTTCAAAATATAATTATGTTATACATCACTATTTCAACCATGCTATCATTCCAAAAATCCTTACAATATAAATGATTGTTTTACAAAGACTCTTAATATTATAACAATTACTCTAACTTTTTCATTAGTGTAATTATTATCAACTCTTTTTATTACTTTGAATAGTTGTTACAATAGTCTCTATTATTATTATTATTATTATTATTATTATTATTATTATTATTATTATTATTATTAAGATCACCACATAATTTATTAGTTGGTTATGATCATTCTGCACACTCAAGATCACGTAGATAATAGTTATCGTATTCTTGTCATATTTGAACTCCAAAGCAAGTTCTTATATTTCTGCTGCTCATATCATATTCGAATTACAATTTTTGGTGACCAAATTTATAATAATTTGTGATTGGAAAATTATTCCTAAGCATATCTAAATTCATTTTTCATATTCAGGCGAACACTTCTTAAATTCTAATTTAATTAAAAAAAATAAAAAAAAACTGTAAATTCTAATGTAGATGAAAATATAACTTATCCTCAGCGTGAAAATTCAAGCCGCATAAACAAAAGTATTGTAATTTTCGTAAAAAAAACGATTTTTTTTCATAGCATTCTAACAAGCACAAAAACATACATTTCCACTTTCATATTTTGAAAAATAGAAAATGACTTTGTGAAACAAAGTGTACTTGATTTGAAAACTAATCTACCTTCATTTCTACTTACGTTTTTTATTTTTTTCTTTTAAATCTTATTAACAAAATTTATTAATATAAAATTTATAAGTGGTTTAAATTGTTTTCTTCTTTAAATTGAAATCTAAAATATATATTATAAAAAATAAATTATATTTTGTATTCTAAAACGAACCTAATATTAGTTACTTCTAGGGAAAGGTATCAACTTATAAAAAATATTACGATGAAATTTTTTTAAATCATTTATATATTTTAATTCGAAATTGTTCCGTTGAGGAACGATGCATACATTAAATCCCATTTAATGAATTAGTTTCGAAGTTTGAAATTGCAACTATGCTTAGAGGAAAAAAATGCTTTAGTATTAATATTATATAGGTATAACTAAAATTAGCTCTTTTAAATTGGATATTAATTGTTATATATATATATATATATATATATATATATATATATATATATATATATATATAAATTTATTTTCGTCTCCATACTTCTAATTATAAATTATTAAAATACTAAACTGTTACAGTTTTTCATAACTATGAAATAAATAAATTTTACAATTTTATAATTTTGTTTATTATTTATATTAAGTTGAGTTTGTAGCATCAATTTAGCATATTTAAATTATTGATTGAAGTATTATGTAATTGTTAAAAAGTTATAACTAACATAATAGTATATAAATTGTATTTATAAATGTTCAAGGAAAAAAAAGTAAAATTTAACTTTTGAAAAATAAATAACACTTCATCAATTTGGAGGTCTATGATACAAAAAATATATATCTAAATAATCACTACTAACAAACATATTATTCTACAAATCTCTCGTCTACACTACCATCTCCTCACATATAACACATGGTAGGTGGACAAACTATAATACAAAAGACAAAAGGATACCATGATGATATAATTATAATAATTTCTATTACTCAAATTAAAATAAGATAGATTCAAATTATTTTCCTCCAAATAAATTAAAATAACATATAAATTATCGAACACATGTTCACACAAAGAATGCCTAAAATGGCTTATGACATTTGACTCTACTTCTGAGAGACATGTGTATCAAGTAAACTTAGAAATCTTACACATGTCATCTCTTGTCTCTATCTTACAAGAGTTATAATTTTACAATACAAAGATGAAAAACATTAGTACAATGAAATGTTTTGACATCGATTTTTTTTGTCATTATACTTTGGTTCTACAATTGAAACATATCCAGGTAATGTAAAATAGGAAAGTTTTAGACTTAGTGAACCGAAGCCTATACTTCAAAAATAGGCTTTGGTTGGTAAGACAACCAAAAACATAAAATGATTAAAAAAAATAATAGGTTTCGGTCAAACGCTAGTGAGAGTGAGAAAAAAAGTGAGAGAGACCAAGACCAACTACTTAAAAGTGAACCAACAACCAATACAACAGTAATGTTGTGGCGTCCTAAATGCAACAAATCATGACCAACACAAATCTACAATGTTGAGAAGAAAAAAAATATTAGGAGAAGGAAGAGAAAAACAATAATGAAAGGAAGAGATAAACGAGAAACAAGAAGGAAAAAAGGAATCTCAATGAAAGTTATTTTGAAGGAAAACGTGAAATTGTAGCGAGCTCAGAAGAAGAATGTAGTGGTGCCATGCAACAAGACCTTTCACTGGTCATAAAAATTCAAAAATTGTCCTATGTATATGTGTATAGGATTCAATTTAACTTAGAATCGATGCCTATACTTTGACATTCAGGTAAAGCCTTTTAAAAATACAATGAAAATTTTGAAAATATTTGCTCAACTATGATTCTTTAAAGAATTAAAACATATAATTGTTAAATATTTTAAAGAATGTCATCGCTTCATCATAGACTTTGGTTCTTTAAAGAACTGAAGCATGTACTCATTTGATTAAGGTATAAGCTTCGATTATCCTTGAATCGGTGCCTATAATTGTAAAATTATTTTCAAAAATGTCACTTCATCATTTAACACTTAAATTACAGTTGATAACCTATAATACCAATATGTCACTTCAATACACTTAAAATTGATTCATCCCTAGTTATTTCTAACTCATGATTGTATCAACGATTCCAAGTAATTAGATTACTAAAGTGATATCTTAGGTTAACACACCTATTAAGCATAAAATTCATTAATCAGTTTATCAATACAAATCATAATTTCTGAAAGCCATCTATCTTAGGCTTTGATATGTGTGTTTTCAACTAAAAAATAAAGGGAATGCCTAGATAAATTAGTTAGGAGCACACTATCAAAACTGGTTTTGAAAAACTATGCATATTCATTGAGTGAGAATGCAAAACCTACATTCTAGAGAGCTCTAACGCTTTTACTCTCTAGGCGAACAATCCCTCATTGACCGATATTGTCAAAAGAGGTATTTGGAGGTATGTTCGTTGAGCGAGTAAAAGAGTGGTTGAGTGGAAATTAAAATATCAAAAACTTAAAAATGAGGTGCGTGTTTGACTCACTGGACGAGAGGTTTTTCATTGAGTGATTTTTTAAAGATTTTAGTCTTAATACACTCGTTGGACAAGTCTACACTTTGTTGAGCGACAAAAGTTTATGTTAAGACAAATAACATTATTGACATATTTTCATTGTACAAGTAATGTAATCGTTGGGTGAGTCTCATTCTAGTGGGGACTCGCTGACCAACATATGTATTCATTGAGTGGTAATATACATTCATGAACTCATAAATATGGTTTTAAATTTTTTTTATTTTGTGGTGTGGTTTAGTATGAATTGTGTGGAATGAAAATATAATGGTTTCTAAGGTAGGAATACTATTATATGTAGTAATGTGCAAAGTGTATTGACAATAAAGTTGAATTGGAATTATCCTAATTATTAATATTTGAATCACATAGATAAAATATTCAATTGTGAGAGTCGAATGAGATTTTTATTTATAAATTCGGTAAGAATTCAAACTTTGAAGATATAAATTTTACTCATTTATACTATTTGAGAAGAGTGTTACGTGATTATGATATAATTATAACTCTTAAAAAAGTATATGAGAGGGTTAGTGATGAAAAATGAAGAGTCCAATATCTTTCTAGTTAATGAATGATTAATTATATTTTTAAAAATTAATTTCAATTTCTTATGAAAGACATCTTATACTTGTGTTTGCTTACGTTTTCTTATTGATGATGTACTTAGATAATCTTATTAAATTTAGGGGCTATTTTTTTATGAGAAAATTACTATATTATTTTGTATTAAAAACGGTACAATAAATAACAGTGATACATAAACATTAAGTTATAACTAAATAGAAAAAAAAGATTAAAGGGACTATAATAACATAGGTTTTGAATATTGATCTTGAAAAGATGGGTGATGTGCTCCTTATTATATTAATACGAGGAAACAACAAAACATTTGTTCCTGGATTGCCAAGTTGCTTATCGACTGACTGGTTTCAAAGCACTTTTTTTTTCTCTTTTCATCCACGAATATTCAATAGAACACGTAACTATTGAGATATAAGGTGTAAATTTGGTAATATTTTTAACAGATGATATAGTAAAAATATAATTTATGTGAAATTAGACACATGACTTTTATGCTAATTTTATGTTAATTCGAAAAGTGTGTTTTTTTATTATTATTTTTGTGAAATTTAACATGAAATGAAAATATTTAAGCAGTGTAGTGAGATTTTAACGTCAGAAAATATCTGGAAGTACTGTATTGGATTATGATGACTTATCTAACGGCTTATATCTCTATAAATGCTACAACCGCCGGGTCATCATGCTCACAAAACACTTAGAATATGGATTTCTCCATCTTCATCCACTTCAACGACTTGATACCAGGGTTACCGACAGACCTTGGACTCGAGTGCCTCACTCGTTTGCCCCACTCAGCGCACCGAGTCGCGCTCCGAGTCTGCAGACAATGGCACCACCTCCTCCAGAGCGACCAATTCTACATACACCGCAAGAAAACCGGCCGCACGCGAAGAGTCACGTGCCTCGTTCAGGCGCGTCATGACCAACCGCGCCACGACAAACACACTGGCTCACTGCCACCGTCTTACGGGATTAGTTTGTTCGACCCGCAGAGCATGGCGTGGGACCGGGTCGAACCGGTCCCGGAATACCCATTCGGGTTGCCGCTGTTCTGCCAGCTGGCGAGCTGCGACGGGAGCCTCGTGCTCATGGGAGGGTGGGACCCGGCGAGTTACGAGCCCTTGACGGCGGTGTTTGTTTACGACTTTCGAACGAGCGAGTGGCGGCGGGGGAAAGACATGCCGGAGAAGCGGTCGTTTTTCGCGATCGGGTCGGGGAGGGGTCGGGTTTATGTGGCGGGAGGGCATGACGAGAATAAGAACGCGCTGAGGTCGGCGTGGACTTATGACCCGAGGCGCGACGAGTGGGCCGGGGTGGGCCCGATGGGCCGTGAGAGGGACGAATGCGAGGGGGTTGTGGTGGGGGATGAGTTTTGGGTTGTGAGTGGATATGGTACGGAGAGGCAGGGCATGTTTGACGGGTCGGTGGAGGTGCTGGATCTTGGGTCGGGTCAGTGGAGAGAGGTTAACGGGGTTTGGGAAGAGGGTCGGTGTCCTAGGTCTTGTGTTGGGGTTGGGAAAGATGGGAAACTGGTGAACTTTAGAGGTTTGGATCCGGGTCTTAAGGTTGGGGTTTGTGGGGTTGCGATCGGGTCGAGGGTTGTGTTGAGTGGATCCGAATACGAAGAGGCAGCTCACGGGTTCTATTTGGTGGACATGGAGGAGGGGCAGAATCGTAAATTGAAAAGTATAAGTGTTGCTGAGGGTTTCTCTGGGCTTGTTCAATCAGGGTGCTGTGTTGAAATTTAGTGAGGGAGTGATGTGTAATATAATAATTTTACCATACAAATATCACATGTATATTACTTTTTATTTGATAGTCCTTGTACATTTTTCAAATTACGCTTCTCTATCAGAAAATTCTTAAATCAACGATCTGCAGTAACATAATGCAACTGATATAGCTTCCACTAACACAAACTAACGTTGGGATGTTGAGTATGTTAAAAGAGTGTTTCGTTCTCAAAATTTTTCCCTTTTTGAATGGTGATAATGAGGTTTCAACTTATCATACCCCAAAAGCTATTTAAACCTTCATTTTACCAGAAAATTTTCTCACTCAACTTCAACATAACCAGCAAAATTACAGTCGGCATGTCTGCCCAATCTAATTTTATGACACTGATTTCTTACTTTACCATTGACTTATACTAATAATCAAATTAAACATAAGTTCTGCCAATAGTTAATAAGTAATTAGTAAATATTATCATTTATGTAAGCAATCATAATAATCATCAAATTAATTAACATTGTGGCATCCCAATTATATACACAAGCATATAAAATAAAGACGTCATCATGCATAATATAAAAAAATGGTCAAGAGTAATTAAGATTACAGTCATCCTCAAAGTAACTCCACAATTTAAGCTTAAATAAAATAGAGTCTAAATTGGAAGCTAAAAAGAAAGAAAAGTATTCCAAAATACAGGAAATAACTAATAACGCCCTAAGGAGACTAGGCAGCAGCATTGTCCTCATCTTTCAAAGTTGTCTTCAAAAGAACCTTCTCACCATCTGCTCCCATCCAAGTGGATGATCATCACAAAAGAAACATACACAAGCAACACAAACAAGCAAGGGTGAGCTAGATATAAAAAGCATGTTATTTAATCACACACGACATGCAAAATTCACTCAAACATGGTAAAATGACATCACAAGACTTGTTGCTTTATAAACCGACTCGTCCGAACTAGAATGATTACCGAGCTATGGCGGGTTATGCACTCGTGGTGGTCTCTACTGCTTTGCAAAGCCATTGCCAATGGGTTTCACCCTTCCACACTCACGAGGTTAGTCCGTTCCACGCCCTGGAGCATACTGGAAGCCTCCAAGACTAGGACCTCCTACTACTCCTCACCACATGGATCAATCCTCTCTACTTGAGAATGAAAGACCATTGAAGCGTCAGGAAAACCCCCAAGACTGAGCTACCATGCAATCATTTTACACATTACTAGGGCACCACCATGTATCCTCTCCTTGAGGATCATGGAATTACGTCAATGAACCACACTGTCACTTTGAAACTTAACTCAAGACATAAACAACCAAATACCATCATATTATCACAGTGAATCCAAACATATCTCATACACTCGCATACCTCCAACATAATCACATGATAATATCATACTATGCATTCCACACACTGGATTCAATCAAAGGAAAGCAAAAGAAGATACTTGACCCAAAAGGAATCGCACAGCGCACCCGTACTCGCTAGGCGAGACCAGTGAGTCTCGCATGGCACACCCAATTAATTCACTATGCGAATTAACTCGCTGAGGCTACAGGTCTCGAGTCCTCTCACATAGCGCACTCAGGTCGTTATGCGAGAGCGTAGATAGAGAACACACCTCAAAGACTTCTCGCTATGCTCCCATCGCGCACTTCAAATTTAAATAGGAATTGTTCCAGACCCTCAACAGTCGCACATCGACCAGATTCGGTATGCGGATCGATAGACATAGAGCAACACTCTCTGGTCATTCTCACAGCGCATAAGCTCGCACAGCGAATAACCAAGACAGTGAGTACCCTCTACAGGGTTTCGCTATGTGAGACAACTCGCATAGCGACTTTGCATAATCTGCAGAATCACCTACTCACCCACTCCTTACCACTTCTAGGCCTTTCTTCCAACTTCTAATACCTCTAATTCATATTTCGTATCTAGTTAAACTTGTTTAGATGATATAAAGTGTTATTAACATGATTCTAAAGTAATCAATACCCAACTTTTAATTTAAAACTCCAATTTTATTAACCTAAGAACCTAATCTCAATTCTACCATGTTGCTCATGACTTTACTCAGTTTTATGACCATAACCAGTTCCAATTGACTCAACCAAGCTAGCCAAACTGCCCAATTGGTCACCGGAGAAGAACCCAATGTCTGAACGCATCAAACTCACCTTCGACGCCAACACATATGATTAGTCACAACTGATTGGATCAGACCAGGGCTGCTCTATGATCAGGGATGTGCCAACTCAGGTTTTTAAGGTCCCTCTATCCTACCAACAAAGTACTCTCAATAAGCCACAATTAATTTATGTAAGTCATCCAAACTATCCTATGGTGTTCTAGACTCCAAAATCCCAATTTCAGTACCTCACTTCCCCTCACAGTAACCTAAAACAGTACCTGTTCACCTACTTACTATCCATATTAACAATATTGCAGAATTCTTACTCCAAACCTCTCCAACAATTATCAAGTACAACCAACAAACTCATCCAAGTCAAATAATAATCAGCATACCATGGTTACACAAATTTCACATTTTCAACAAATGCAACTCAACATGCTCACCACCAACAATATAGTATAATAGTAAGACAAATCACAATTTATCAAACATGCACATCATACAGCTCCTAAAAAAATATAACTAGCTCCCCTTACCTGGGTTTCTCCAAGCAAAACTAATTGAAACTGCCCTAGCAGTACCCTTTACAACACGAGAACTCAACCTGACCCTACAAACCACCAAAGTGGTGACAGCAATAGCTCTTAGAGCTTGATTTGGCAGAAAATATGAAGACGAAACCCCACTAGCAACATGCAGCCAGTAACGTTGCTTGCTTGGGCTCCTGAAACAGCGAAGGAAAGGGGAAAAATCACTTACCGGTCCAAATGAAAATATAATCGGGTCAAAAGGAAACCCTTGGTGTGGTGAACGCCTGAGCACCTTCAAATCCAAGATTGAATGGTTCAGTGAATGGAAATTTTTAGAGAGAAGGCAGAGAAAATTTAAGACAAAAGAGTTTTAGAGAGAGAGAACTCAAGCAAATGAATCAAACTTCTGAGAAGTCTTTCCTAAGGCTAAGTTATCCTTGGTTTGATGGGCTTGGCTGCCTCAAGACCCAATGACTCCTTTATATTATTACAGCCCTCTCATAAATTTTACTGATTTATTATTTTTACTGGAAGTTCTCTTCACAATATTTATTTTAGAGATATTAAATTTTCTCTTATCTTTTACTTCTCTTTATCCAAATAATTCAAGAAAAATATATTTTTTGTTTTATTTTTTCTTCTCTTTAAAAAGTAGACAAAGTATTGATTCCTCTGTATGGCAAAATGATATGTTTACTTGAACTATTAAAAATGTATTCTATTATATACTAATGTAGAGTAATATATATATTTTTTTTAAATTAATTGTTACATTTATAAAAAAACGTGTGAATTGTATACTAATTCCACATATTATATTAAAAATTATAACTTATAAAAGCAATGTGTTTTTTAGTGTGAACATCATCATATTCAGGACAAATGTTTCATTAAATATAAGTGACAGAAAAATTAGACAAGACACAAATACCTAGATATTTAATACGAGAAAGTTACACTATGCAATGAAAAAAAAAATAACATGGTAAATATACAGGACCTGAATATTTTAAGATGAGAATGGTGTTATAAATAATATACTATTAAAATATAATGAGTATTGGAATGAAAATAATATACTAAAAAACAAAATATTATGAATATTTTGTTTGAAATAAAATAAAGAAACGATTCTATCAAAATCGAGGAAGATTGATGGGAAAATTATTTATGACAATATTCTTCAGAGTACTTAAGTTATAACCTAACTTATATTAGGATTAAGTTAGATCAAACTTCTTTTGTAAATAAACTAACACTTCTCTAATTTATTTATTTTTTTGTAGATTAAGTGCAAAATACGAGAGATGACAAACTGTGTTATTTTTACCAACAAATCATGTTTTAAGTTTAAAAACTTAATTAAAATAAAAAATATTCAAAATAAATTAAATGAATACCTAAGATAAAAAAGTCACCTAATTTAACATAAAAACATCTTCGACGAAAAAACCATTTACATTCATATTATAAAGAGGAATATACTAGATTTTCAGAAAAATATTTCCTTATAAATTTAGCGGTAAAGAGGAAAAAACAGTGAAAACATGTCTTAATAAAAAAATTTATAAATAAGAACTTAATATTATCTTCCACCTAAAACATCAAAATTATAATTAAGACATCTGTGTGAGACCCTAGTTAGCAATAATAATCTCTGTCACATCAAGTTAATGCATCCACGTTCACGGTTCAGAAACGTTAAAAGCGCACTTTGCACCGCATGCACGCACACCACGTGTCACGAGAGAAGCTTCCAATTCAGAAGTGGGTGTGCAGGTGTCGGCTTGGGAGACGTTCGTCCAAACGAATGTGGATTGAACAAAAATGGATTTTTCGAAAAACTCTCTCTCTCCTGCACGCACTCTTCATCTTCCTCTGAGCTCAAACCTCCATTTTTCTCCACCTTCTCTCTAGAACCTCCCAACTTCTCTCTACTGTAACTCACCAAGCCTTTCTCCGATCACGTTTCAGCACCGTAGGAGCGTTCGCTGAACTGAGAGCTACACATTGGACCGAACAGTTTCAAGAACTGAAACTGGTAAGTTCTCCTTCAGTAGCTCGTCCTTAGGTTTTCTGGAAACCAGGTTTTTTGGCTGCATGCAAATGTGTAGTCTAAAGGATTTCATTTTTCTGTGGTTAGATTTGTTTTAAGAAGAGTCAAGAGGCATTGAGGGTAGAATAACGTTAGCTGGACGAAACCAAAATCTTGTGTTAGGACGTTTCCTTCATTGATCCGGGTAAGGGAAACTTATGTATTTAATTCATATTTTGTTGTATGATTGAAGATAACGCATGCCTGTTGATGAATGAATGAATGTATGTGTATAGTATGAGTGTAAATGTATGACTGATGAGGAACTAAATGAATAGAGTATATGTTGGCTGTGATGTATGATCATGTTTGATATGTATGATTATGAATGATTAATATGATTTGTATAAAGTCTGGAAATTTATATTGATATGAAACTATAAAGTATGAATTGTATGAGAAATATTGAGTTAAGATAGAAGAACAATCTGAATCATAAATTACTCCCTATGATAAATTACGTTCGTTATCGTACGGTCTTATACCATTCGGTTTTCCTGAAAACGACTTAGAGTAGAATTCTTTCATTTGGGAAGAATTCAGTTTGAGAACGAGCGTCCTCATTTGAATTACTATGTTTGAGCGTTCGGCTCAGCATAGAGAGGTCGTACACCTTAAATTAAAATATACTGAAATAAGTGACGGTCGGTCTTATACCGAACGTTCGTTCTAAATCGCGCTAGGTCTTATACCAAGCGTTCGTCATAAACGGTACTCGGTCTTATACCGAGCATTCGCCCTAAATCGCGCTAGGTCTTATACCAAGCGTTCGTCATAAACGGTACTCGGTCTTATACCGAGCGTTCGTCCCAAATCGCGCTCGGTCTTATACCAAGCGCTCGTATTATTGAATAACCCCTTGAATAAAACAGCGTTCGTTCAAGTATTAAAATATTCACTTTTCCTTACGTTCGTTCAACTACTGGCATCCGTCTTCCGTATGCGAAGTACTACAAAAATAGTTCTAAATACTCTTGACCCTCCATCTTACATTAGATCTGGACTAAGGTCTTCATGATGAAATTTTCTTTAAGTACCAGGGTGCGTCCAAACGAGTCAATTCATTTAACTGACCGAACAGACAGTAACGTTTGTTGTATATTTCCCCGTTTATCCAGTACCTTTCTTTGAACGTTCGTCCTAGTTCTTCAGCGGACTGAACGTTCGTCATTTTATGCTCTTGAATCTAAAGATGTAAATGATGATGAATTATGATAATTTAAAGTGTGAACGCCATATGGAGCGATATTATGATATTGGACTTTGGACGAGCGTTCCAGGGAGGAACGACTCTTACATTTATTGAATATTAAATTTGGTAAAGTATGACTGTGGTTATGCTAATGCTAGCATGGTCCATCCTGATATTCCGTGATACTCATCTTCACGTAGAGGAGAGTAGTTCATGTGTGGGAATGGCAGGAGGTCTTTAGTCCATAAGTTAACATGGGCGACGTAAGAACGGACTAACCTCGAGTGACAGCTGTTGAGTGTATCCCAGTTACTACACCACTCGGGTGCGAGGACGCCTGTAGCTACACGGTTCATACAGTCCGGACGGTCGGTCTAGAATATGTATATATAAAGTTCTATGTTACCTTATGTTAAGTTACATGCTGTATGTATGAATTGAAATGTTAAATATATATGTTGAATGTATGAATTAAATTATATAAGCTTACCCTTTCGTTTTCCTTGTGTTGTCCATTGTATATGTACGTTCGTCCTGTCTTGCAATGATCATCCGTGTGGATGTGAGCAGATGGTGAGGCCACCTTAGAAGATGTGATTGAAGAAGAAAATTTAGTCGAAGTTGAAGTGAAAGCGGAGCAGTAGGACGTTCGTCTTTCCTTTTAGTTTAGTCGTTCGCTTTTGAAATGGACGTTCGGTTATTTATTTTGTAAAACCGTTCGTCCTAATCTCTTGTATATGTGCACATTAAGCCGTTCGGTTCTTGAATTGTGCTTTATTAATGTAAAGACTGTTTATTTTACTGTTAATTGTAATTAATTCTGAATTATGGTAATTACTGTATTTTGGGATGTTACACATGTGTGTATTATGTATATAATAACACTAACATTTCAAAATAAATAAAACATGAAAATAAATTATCCATCCATAATTTGAGTTGTCAATGTTATCTAAATCATAAATAATTTATTAACTTCATCAGTAACTTAAAAATTATTCTACCATACCTTTTAATTGATTAAATATGAATTTAATAAAAGCTCAAAAAGAATAAATGTAATAAAATTACATAAAAATTAATTAACTAAACATGTTTTCATGTCTAAATAACTTTTTCATTATTATCGACCTTAATTTTGTATTTATTTTGAATCTGGTGTTTGGAAATTTTTGGTATTATACGATCTATAAAATATTTTTATTATAGGTTTTGCATGTTAAATTATCAAAATCAATGTAATGATAAAACTGAAATACAACAAAAAATAATTCATGGAAGAGTGACATTTTTTTTAGAATAGACAAAAGAAAAATCTGAATATATTATGTAATTAAACCAAAATTAAAGCAGGATGTTTATTCAAGAAAAAAGATAAAAATAAAATAAAAAAGTTGTGTGCAGGGAACAAATTTGGGGCACCAATTAAGGAAGGCGCATTTGACATTAACAGAAGGTGGATTAAAGGCATGTTTGGATTTGGGTTTGGGTTTTGCGAATGACTGAATGAGTTAGCGTTTGTAGAATCCGAAATTTGATTAGGGAAATTGAAACAGAGCCCTCCGAAAACCCCAAAACCCTGTTTGGCTTTGCGTTTCGTTGTGGCCATGGATTTTCAAGTGGTGGTTCTCGGCGGTGGCGTCTCCAAGAAGCTCCTCCCCCTCGTTTCTCAGGTTTCACAACGGAAATGCTTCTAACCAAACAATTTTCCACGCTATATGTTATATAAAAGCGCTTATTTCTTACTGCAGGAGCTTCCGAACGCGTTGCTTCCGGTGGCGAATCGCCCCGTTATCTCTTACGTTCTCGAGTACTTGGAGCTTAGCAACCTCAAAGATCTCATTGTGGTAATTTCATTTTTCGCAATCTTTGGTGTTATTGGAAAGGGTAAATAGTGAAATTGGTGAGGAAATTTAACTGTAGGTGATTGAAGGCGAAGAAGCGGCACTTCGTGTTGGGGCTTGGATTTCAGGGGCTTATGCTGATCGCCTCCATGTTGAGGTAATCGGTTTTTTGGTGTTACCTTTCATTTACTAAACATGATTCATTGTCGCTATGTATCTTGATAGTGACCGTAAGCATAAGGGTACCTAGGTCTTACGTTTTGTTTGGATGAGCTTTTAAATAGTTATAGAGGGAAATTTTGAGATAGTAAAATGGGTAGACTCTTTTTTGGGGAAACTTCACATTAATCACCTACGTTAGAAGGAAACAAAAGATATAATGAATTTAATTTTTCGTGCAAGTTAAAATCGTCAGCTTTGAAGAAGTGAAATGGAAGAGTTTTTGATAAATTAGCTTAAGTATAAGTTATTTTGATTCTTGGGAGATGGTGCCTTAATTTGTTTTACCTTCTTATTCTATTCTCTTATTAGTGCTTATTGAGAAGCTTATTTAAAAGGGGTCTTACACTTCTTTAATAAGTTCACATTAACCTATGCACTTTAATTTTTATTGAAGCTCTCTCATCTAACTTCTTCAAAAGCTGAGGTGTACAAGTTGATTTTAACTTGTGGAAGAAGTTTGATTCATTTTTGTTTTTTATTTTCTTCTTTTGTGATTGCTTGTTAAGAAAATGATCTAAATGGTCTTATGTAGTTTTTCCTTAAAAGATTGATAATGCGTAGACATGTGTGATGATTTTTTTGTTTAATAATTGTCCAGGTTGCTGCAGTTCCTGAGGATGTGGGTACAGCAGGTGCAATTCGGGCTATTTCTCATCACCTAACTGCTAAAGACATTTTGGTGGAGTATCCCTCCCTCCCTTGCCTGTGAACTCTGTGATCTAAATAATGTTGTTCTTCATGGCTGTGTTGATTTTCTGCAGGTTGTCAGTGGTGATCTTGTTACGGATGTGCCACTTGGTGCTGTTGCAGCTACTCATAGACGACATGATGCAGTTGTTACTGCTATGCTCTGCTCTGCTCCTGTGAGTGGACCTTCAGAGTCAGTATCTTCTGGTGGGAAAGACAAAACCAAGAAACCTGGCCGCTATGATTTGATAGGGCTGGATCCCACAAAGCAGTTTTTAGTTCACATAGCAACTGGTTAGTTATCTAACTTTTGTTTATATATGGCATGGTATTGTTGTATGTGTGTTCATGTGGAATCTTGCAACATTTTTCAGGAGCAGAAGTTGAGAAGGATCTTCGAATTCAGAAGAGCATACTCCCTGCAGTTGGCCAGGTACTTTTCTTTTTCTCGTGTCTGGACCTTCTTAGTTGGTTCCACCTGCCTATAATTTCTTCAGTATTACATGTTTATCATTGTTATGCTGTGAGATTTAACTGTCTATTCTGTAGCAAAACTTTCTACTTTAATTTGCTATGTACTGTTATTGCATCTCTTGTTCAGCACATTGACCAACTTTATTATTGGAGTTGTTTTGTGTTTGTGATTTATGTGGAAATGGAAATTGGTTATCATGCTTCCAGAGTTAGAAAACTGTTCAATCTGTCAATCTTATAGAAGTAGCATCTTCTGTGAAAATATGAATTGCTCATCTGGTTAATTGAAAATTAAAAACAAGACTTTTGCTATTTCTTATTTCTCTTTATTGTTATTTGTCATTCATGTAGATAGAAATAAGAGCTGATCTGATGGATGCCCACTTGTATGCGTTCAAAAGGTATATTCATTTTCTTTTTAAATTCCTTCCTTGTTCTTTTGTCTTGAATCACTCATTTTTGCATCCTGAAACAAACTTTTGTTGCAGATCAGTTCTACAAGAAGTTCTAGATCAGAAAAGTGCATTTCATAGCTTAAAGCATGATGTATTGCCATATCTAGTCCGGAGCCAACTGGTTAGTTGTTAATGGTTTTTCACGAGATAGTTAGGTATTGTTGAACTTATAAGGATTCTAACCTTGTTCAAATTTTGTTAATGAGAGTTAGAAATCAGAAGTATTATTTAATGGTATGCCACAAGTGGAAGAAAATGGAACTGAAAAGGTTATATCTCAGAGCAATCAACAAATGCTATCTCAAATACTTGCTAATGCATCTGAACCAACCTTTCATCTACGGCATGCACTGGGTTCGTATAGTTCTACTTCTGATCGAAAAACCCACAAATGCTGTGTGTATATTGCTGGAAGCAGCAAGTACTGTGCTCGCTTAAATTCTATACAAGCATACAATGACATAAACCGAGATGTGAGTTTGTTGTTGTTATGGCCTTTATCAGGAACTCGTGATTGTCTTCAATTCTCTGGTTGCTTTGGCATTATTCATTTTTTTTACTGTGACAGGTAATAGGAGAGGCTAGCCATTTATCAGGTTATTCTTTCTCTGCCCAAAACAACATTATCCATCCTTCTGCAGAGCTTGGGGCAAAAACAACTGTAAGTTACTTTAGTGGTCTGATATAGGGTTTCTGGAGCATTATTTTTTGTTCTTTCCATTTTTAGGTTCATATAAATAGTTATGATTTGTGTAGGTTGGACCACATTGTATGTTGGGGGAAGGTTCACAAATGGGTGACAAATGCAGTGTGAAACGGTCTGTCATTGGCCGTCATTGTCGGATAGGTGCCAATGTTAAGGTGGGATGATATATTATTCTTACAAGTTAGCAGGAGGTTACATTTTGGTCTTCTGATTTATCTGTGGCATATGGACTCCAACCCACAATGAGTGATCAGCAACACTGTCTAGCATATTCCTAATGAGTTGTATTCAGTAATGTTAATGCCAAGTTTTCCTGTGACTTGTTTTATGCACGCAGGTTGTTAATTCAGTAGTTATGAATCATGTTTCTATTGGAGACTGTTGTTCAATCCAAGGTTCTGTTATCTGTAGCAATGTACAGCTCCAAGAACGTGCAGTAGTAAAAGATTGTCAAGTAATTTGTTTCGGCTTTTTTCTGACCATATTTTCATGCAATTTGAATCGGAATGTCACATTGCTTGTCTTGGCAGGTTGGAGCAGGTTATGTGGTCACTGCTGGTAGTGAGTGCAAGGGAGAGGTCTTAGCTAAGAAATGAAACTGAGATGTGAGAATCCAGGCTGGGAAATTCATACCAAAGTGACTTATGTTCTGCTTCGTCACTGCTTGGAGCAAATTTTGTGCTTTTTGCTGGCAGCAGTTACAATTTGGTGTTGGCAGGAGGGGCAAAGAAATTCTAATACTTCCGACTTGCATGCGTGTCCTTTGCAGTTTGTTTCGATCGCTATTTGTTTGAAAATGGCTGCAATTGGTCTTGAATATTCATTTGTGTTAATGACTACTAATTATTTCTGCTTCATCACAATTTTCTGCCATTTAATTCAAGTTACAAGGGACTTTCGGTTGGTATCTTACTGCTGAACGAAAGCGGTATAATCCAGAGCCATCAGTTTTGTATTCGAGCAAATGCAGTACTATCGACGTATTTCTTTGGGCTTTTTTGCATTTTTGTTTTTGTTAGAGATCTAGTGATAATAACGTTAACTTGAATTTGGTACCTGCTTTGTAAGAATATATTTAAGCTCAACTTTTTTCCTCCCTATTTTTCTCTGGGATTGGAATGATGAGAGGTGTGCTAGTGTTTCCAGATACTAAATGGTCTCTAGAGAATTACGAGTCTCGTTGAAACCGTTACTTCTATTTTTGTGCTTATAAGTGATTTTGCCAGACGAAATGGGTCTGGTGGATTTGGATTTTCGTTCTGTTTGGTGTTAACATCAGATGTTCTCATTAATAAATTTCTATACCGTTCATTAACTTTATTAATCCACGTTGGAATGAAAACTAATTAAGACTATCAAAGAAGAATGAATGAGGAACGTAAACGTAATGAATGATTAAGATTTAAGAAAAATACCACTTCTATTATGCTGATTTTCTTTATAGAGTACCCTTAATAACGTGTTCCAGATTGTTTTTACTGCAAAAATACGTTTAGCAAAAAGGGGAAATAACGTGTTTGGTTAACATAATTTCATGAAATGAATCTCTATGTTTGAATATATCTTGGCGGAAAGTGTTTTTATAGATAAAGGAAGACTTTAAAAAATCATTTATAGAATATTTATAATAATGAAACAACGGTAAGTGATATAAAAGTATCAATGTCTTATTTATAATTAAAGTAAGGATATGTTAATATAAAGGTTTAAACCCTTGTCCTCAATTTTGTATGAAAATCTCAGTTCGGCCCTAGTTTTTTCATCTGTCTCAATTGGGTCATATTCTTTTGTAAAAATGAACACATTTTACCCTAACTGTTAACTGGTCTCAGACAACGTTAAATTGATATGAGTTGTATTTTTTCTTTTATCGACGTGGCATTGTGCACTAAAATTGAATGTGTCTTGTGTTTTATCCAGGTGGCCTACCAAGCCCTAACATTTAAGGGCATCCCCTCTCATCCAAAGTATATTTTTGTCTTGGGGAAGAAGAGGAGGTTCGTCTTTCGTCTTTGCGAAGCACACCTACTGTCTTACGTCTTGGGCAAGCACTGTGGTGTTGAGGTGGTGGTAAGGATGTCTCGTTCATCTTCCTCTTGCAAATGTTTGGGTTCGGCCATGCAACACAGTAGTGGCAGTGTTAGGAGGTTGGGTGCAAAACCAACATGCTTCTGCGGTCACAATGCAGTGTTCCGTATTGCGAGAACCCCTAAAAACAAGGAAAAAAAATTCTGGGGTTGCCCTAACTTCAAGGTTAGTTTGATATAACCATAAATCTCTGTCTATTTATTTGGGTTTTGACGAAGGAGTGTGTGTTCTTGTTGAACAGGGTGGGAGTGGAGAATTGGTTGGTTGCAACTTCTTTGAGTGGTGCATTGAAGAAGGAAATGAAGGACATGGGCTGAATGTAGAAGAAAGGACTCGTAGTGTAAGAAATGAAGAATTGGGTGTGATGAGCATGGAAGACAATGTGCTGCAGATGGAAGAAAGATATGGTGAAAAGATCAGACTGGGTTTTATAGAGAAAAGTTTAGTTAAGTTGGATAAGTGGTTGAAATTGTTAGTGGGGATGATGTTTGTCATATTTGTTTTAAATGTAATTGTATTAGCAATGTTGGTGAAACTTGGTTGATGCTGTGTCATCTGTGATCAGAGTTGAAACTTGGCTTATATGTAATGTGTGTTTTATTAATGAAGGTGAGTTATTATAGTGATAATGTGTGTGATTTAATTTGTTTTAATTATATTGTTACTTTAGAAGGGAATAATCATAAAGCAAAATCATGACTAAGTGAAATAATTAGAAACATCATAAAGCAATAAGGTGTAAAGAAGATGAGTGATAACAAAATTGGACAATAATCACTTTCTCATAACCATAAACATTGTCTTACATCATAACAAAAGCTGTTCAAAATGATAAGAACATTGTCTTACATATCCAAAATACATCATAACAGAGTGTGTTCAAA
Organism: Vigna umbellata; assembly: GCF_029865625.1. Classification (NCBI taxonomy): domain Eukaryota; kingdom Viridiplantae; phylum Streptophyta; class Magnoliopsida; order Fabales; family Fabaceae; genus Vigna; species Vigna umbellata. The sequence continues at coordinate 50,738,257 of NC_142165.1, read as the reverse complement.
ATGATAGAGCAAACATTTGCTACAAAATATAAATAAGTTCAGTACATTAGATCATTCATCACATCATTCATCAGATAAAGGCATAGTTGTTTCGTGAGTAACAGGAACATCTGTTGCTGAAGGTTGGCTGGGTTGTGGTTGTTCAGGACATTGGTCAGTACCAAACATAGTAGACTCTTGAGTTATTGGAACATTTGTTGGTGGAGGTTTGGTGACTTCTACAGATTGGGCAATAGGAACCTCTACTGTTGGAGGTCTTTGTGGACAACCTTTTCTATTGTGTCCAAGTTCTTTGCAGATGGCACATTTTTTCCTCTGCCCACCCTTTCCTAATTCACTGTTATTCTTCTTTAACTCCCAATCCTCCAGTCTTCGTATCTTCTTAGGCCTTCCTGGCATTGTCCTCTTCTTTGGTGGTAATATATCTGAATAGGGTGTGACATCCCAGACATGTTGACCATTGATAGGGTTAATTATTGTGTTGTAAGTCTCTTCATAGGTAGACTTCCTAAACCAGTGCCCAATGTATTCTTCTGCATTTATATTCAAAAATTTCATTGCAGTGATGACATGAGTACAAGGAATGCCAGTAATTGCCCATTTTCTACATGTGCAGTCCATGTTGTCAACATTCACAACAAATTGCTGACCAAATTGTGAAACATGTTTCACTTCAAATAATTTTTCTTTTAAACCACCTGTATTTAATACACAATTCACAACACAATTAGATGGATCAATATAAATGGAAACAAACTTATCATGAATGGAAACATACATCATAAAAGTTACCTTGGTAACCAATATCTAGTTAACCAGGACTCCTTATGAAATCTGTTAAAAACCTTGGGGTAGATTGAACCTTGATATGATGTCATCTTTGTTCTGTTGGCAGCCCATCTCTTCATTATGTAAATCCTAATGTCTTCTAACATGCTAATGATAAGCTTAGACCTACTATCAACTAGCACACTATTAAAGCCCTCACACATGTTGTTCACAAGAGTGTCACATTGTGATATAGAGGTGAATCAAGATCTTGACCAAAACTTGGATAAGTGAATATTACTAGTCAAGTATGTGTGATGGCAAACAAATATTTAAATAATTATAAGACTTAATAATTATAAGACTTCACATACCTAGGTGGGATGGCAAGCAAATATTTAAATGCGTCTAAATTGATGTCTTTAATATTCCTCATTTCAGCCTCCCATTGTTATGGATGTGTGGTTGTTGCTTCCCTCCACATGAGACGTTTAAGGTTTTTTCCAGGAATTTTTTTTTCTGAAGTTTGAATATAAATGTCTAACACAAAATCTTTGTTCTACACTAGGCAGAAGATCTTGGATAGCTGGCAAAAGACCCTGACATATTCAAGATATTTTAATTAACATTTGTTTAATGAAGATATTCAGTTATATGTACAAGATATTGAACATTGACTGACCTTCTGTTGGTCTGAAATAAATGTGCATCCTGCACATACAGGTGCCTCACCAAGGTCCTTAATAAGGTGCTCCAAGAACCAAGTCCAGGAGTCTTTGTTTTCTACCTCAACAACAGCATATGCTATGGGCAACATTTGGTCGTTTCCATCTCTTCCCACTGCTATTAGTAACTCCCCTCCATACTTGCCTTTCAAAGCGCATCCATCCAACCCAATAATAGGTCTACAACAAATGAAGCTATCCTTGCATGCCTTCAAGCATACATAAAATCTTTGGAATATGACCTCACCATTACTGTTATCAACTTTAATTTGTACTGTTGTACCTCGATTTGTTTTCAGCAGCTCATGACCATAATCATGAAGTCTTCTAAATTGATCTTTGAATGACCCTTCAACCTTATCTTTTGCCATGGCTCTTGCCCTAAAAGCCATATTTCTTGAAATTCCTACATTCCATTTCCTAATGACTTTGTCCCTAATGTCCATGACCTTCATTGTAGGGTTTTCTCTCACAGTTTTCTCCATCCTTTGACTCAACCACTTTGAAGTCATCAACTTTACATTGAAATCTCTACTACAGCTGTGAACATCAAACACTTTTCTTAGTTGCCATGCATTGACATCAGTCCTAAAGGAACAATAGGCATACCATTTACAATTTCCTCTTCCACCCAAGCACTTCATAGAAATCCTTTTCTTGTCATTCTTAATAAATTTTAAACTTCTCCCATTACTTAGTGCATAAGTCCTTATGGCATCTGTGAATTCATTTTTCTCAGCAAAATAGGTTCCTGCTTCCCATTTATAACCCTCCAAAGTTTTAGGCATACTAAAAATGGGAAACCTTATCTTATTGGACCCATCATTGTCCTCACTATCTGATCCACTAATCAACTCCTCTGATAGCCACTCATTGTCAGACAACCCACAGACATCATCAATACAATCATTATCTGTTGACCGCGAAGACTCAACTAATGCACTGGAAGCTTCTTCTCTCACATTTCCTTTAGAAGTCCTAATGTCCCAATGCACGCTGACATCAATTAGACTTTCTTCACTCACATCTACATCTTCATCGTCAATCTCTGCCTCATGTACATGATCACCCTCACTGTCCTCTACATCATCATCCTCTCCTAAATCCTCTAGCTCAAAATCATGTACATCATGTACCTCAGCTTCCTCTACATGATGGGCCTCACCATCCTCAACCTCAACATCCTGACCATTACCCTCATGGGCATCACCCTCACCCTCAACCATTTTTGTTCCAACATCAGTATGATCCTCACCATCACCCTCATAGGCATCACCCTCACCCTCATGGGCATCACCCTCACCCTCAACCATTTTTGTTCCAACTTCAGTATGATCCTCACCATCACCCTCATGGGCATCCCCCTCACCCTCCATCATTTCTGTTCCAACTTCAGTATGGACCTCACCATCACCCTCATGGGCATCCCCCTCACCCTCCACCATTTATGTTCCAAGTTGACCATCACCAACAACCTCAACCTCCTCCACTTGTGTTGCAACATCACCTTCATCATCAAGATGACCACCAACCCAATCAATCATTTCTATTATTTCCGGTTCCATCATATTATGAACCACATACAAATGAACTTCATCATTTAACCTAGCAATGTTCAGCATATGCATGACACCCCTATCATTAGTTAATAATTCTAACCTATCTGGGTCCACAGACTGACCTCCTAAATCGTACCATAATTCCTTGATGTCCATATGACCTAATTCTTTGACTGAGGCTACTATTCCAAAATAGCTCCATAGGTCTGGATCACAAGACCATTCTGCTCTCTCTTCTTCAAATTTTAACTGCCCATTATCATCACTGACAAAATCTCCACAATGGTGGACCACCACCTTAACACGTTCCTCATCCATATGAATAAGTTGCTTTTATAACCTGTACATTATGGGGGTTAACAAATATTTGGAATATTAAACACTCACTAACTACGGGAACACTCACTCACTAACTAAACACTCACACCGACACAGACAGGGGGACAGGGAACAAAGTAACATCCCCACTAACGAAACACGCACACACAAGGGATCACTACAACTGATAAACAATTCAACAAACAAAATTCGGGACCACAATGTCTAAACTACAATGTAACAATTCAACATGCAAAATGGGGACCACAAATCATTATAAAAATTGTTACAGACCAAAACAAAAACCCAATTGTCGAATACGCACATGTTCGTAAAAGCAAAAAGACATTTATGCGTTCAAACAGACAACCAAAGACGAAACGAAATACCTTACCTTAGTTCCCGTCAACTATCGGCTGGATTATCTTCGTCTTGTCCAAGATTGCAGTTGGTGATCGTCTTCCGCTTCGTCTCGAAACAAGGAAATGAAATCCTCAATTCCAATTTCAAATCCCTAATTCTGATTTTCTTAAACTGAATAAAAGGTACTAAATAATGTCACATCAACACTATTTATTTAATCAAAACACTCCACGTAAGTCATCAACACACATCACCATATTCTCTGTGCACCACGTGGTCTTAATTTAACGCCGTCTCACACCACTTAACGGTTAGGGTAAAATGTGTTCATTTTTACAAAAAATATGACCCAATTGAGACAAATGAAAAAACAAGAATCGAACCGAGATTTCCATACAAAATTGAGGACTGAAGAGGATTTAAACCTAATATAAATTTTTTTTCAACATTTTCATATAAATGTGTTGATTATTTTTATTTAGTTTAAGACACGAAAGTATAATAATAAATAAATAATTAGTATGTGTTTCTAAATATTATAGAATTTATCTTTCAAAATATATTTTTAAAGTCTCCCTAAGAGAAATTTATGATTGAGTAGGTGAGTGGTGGAAGCAAAGAAGTTTACGAAGGTAGGGGCTGTGGGTAGTCTCGAATGGCAGTGCAAAGGGTTTTGGAGTCAGAAGTGGTGAGAATTGTGGAGAAATGCAGCACTCTTAATCATGCGAAACAAGTTCACGCCCATATCTACGGCAACAACCTCCACCAATGTTCCTACGTAATCACCAAGCTCTTACGCCTCGTCACCTCGCTCACCCATGTGCCGCTCGACTCCTACCCTCGCCTTATCTTCGCACAGGTCCACACCCCAAACCCCTTTCTCTGGACTGCTCTCATTCGCGCCTACGCCGTCCGAGGACCCCTCTCCCAAGCCCTTAGCCTCTTCTGCTCCATGCGCGAACGACACATCACTCCCCTCTCGTTTACCTTCGTAGCTCTCTTTTCCGCTTCCGGTGCCGCTCGCCACATCGGTTTGGGAGTGCAGCTCCACACCCAGACACTCTTGGTTGGTGGGTTCGATTCTGATATGTATGTCCACAACGCTATGATTGATATGTACGTGAAATGTGGGTTTACGCGATGCGCACGCAAGGTGTTCGATGAAATGCCTGAACGGGATGTCGTTTCTTGGACCGGGCTGATTGTTGCTTACGCGAAGAGGGCCGATATGAAGGCTGCGCAGGACTTATTTGATGGGTTGCCTGTGAAGGATATGGTTGCTTGGACTGCGATGGTTACTGGGTATGCGCAGAATGCCTTGCCGGAAAATGCGGTGGAGGTTTTCCAGCGGTTGGTAGACGAGGGTGTCGAGATTGACGAAGTTACCTTGGTTGGTGTTATATCTGCTTGTGCTCAATTGGGTGCGTCTGTTTATGCTAAGTGGATAAGGGACATTGCTGAGAGTTCTGGATTTGGGGATGGAAGTAGTGTCCTTGTGGGGTCAGCCTTGATAGACATGTACTCAAAATGTGGTAATGTGGAGGAGGCATATAATATCTTTAAAGGAATGAGGGAGAGAAATGTGTTTTCTTACAGTTCTATGATTGTGGGGTTTGCTATACATGGTCAAGTTCATGCAGCGATTAAGTTGTTTTATGACATGTTGGAGACTGATGTGAAACCAAACTGTGTAACTTTTGTAGGGGTGCTTACTGCGTGCAGTCATGCTGGCTTGGTAGACCTAGGGCAGCAACTCTTTGCTACTATGGAAAAGTATTATGGTGTTGCTCCAACCCCACAGCTTTATGCATGCATGGCGGATCTTCTTGGTCGAGCTGGATACTTGGAAAAGGTAATACGGCTTGTTGAGACAATGTCTATGAAGCCTGATGGAGCTGTGTGGGGGGCGCTTCTTGGAGCATCATACGTTCATGGGAATCCTGATGTTGCGGAAATTGCTTTCAAGCATTTATTTGAGCTTGAACCTGATAACATGGGGAATTATTTGTTGCTTTCTAATACCTATGCATCTGTTGGAAGATGGGATGATGTGTCTAGGGTCAGGAAATGGATCAAAGAGAAAAATTTGAAAAAAGATCCAGGATGGAGCTGGGTTGAAGCAAAAAATGGAATGATTCACAAGTTCGCTGCTGGTGACTTGAAACATCCACAAATTAATGAGATAAAGAAGGAATTAAATGAACTTTTGAAACGACTAAAGGGTATTGGATATCAGCCAAATCTAAGTTCGGTGCTGTATGATGTTAATGATGATGAAAAAAGGCTGTTACTAATGTCTCACAGCGAAAAACTAGCGTTGGCATTTGGATTGCTGAGTACTGATGCCGGTTCCACCATAAAAATTATGAAGAACCTTAGGATATGTAAGGATTGTCATATTGTAATGTGTGGAGTATCAAGACTTACTGGAAGAAAAATTGTTGTGAGGGATAACACGAGATTCCACCACTTCTTTAATGGGGCCTGCTCTTGTAGAAATTTTTGGTGACAGAGGCTAGTGCCATATGCGGGTGAATATTGACGCATAGGTGTTGGAAGGATAACATAGTGACCTTCTCTCATTTTTGGTAAACTAGAGGTGTCTATAGAGTTGTTTTGTGCCTACCTAGACTAATCTATTATAAAAGGATATTGAAAGTTTAGATAAATTGCTCACCTGTTCATTTTACAGGTTGAATTCATCATTGAGGAGTGTTAAAAATGAAGAGGGAAGGCAGGTGATTCACGTGAAGGTAGTTGGTAGACAAATATTTTACCTTAGGGAATGCAAAAGTTTGTACAGATAGATGATCAATGCAGTTATGTGGAAACACTTAAGAATTAAACTGTAAAATAATTCTAGAAGGCTTGATTGATCCCTCTCATAATATTCTATTTATAAGAATAAATTGATACAAGAGTAGATAATAATTAGGGCAACCCTAGATACAATATAATCATGATAAACATAGTAATCCTAGACACACTATAATCATGATAAATATGATAACCCTAGACACAATATAATCATAATAAATAGGGTAATCCTTGACACAATATGATAATAAATGTGCTCGCTTAAATTCTATACAAGCATACAATGACATAAACCGAGATGTGAGTTTGTTGTTGTTATGGCCTTTATCAGGAACTCTTGATTGTCATAAATTCTCTGGTTGCTTTGGCATTATTCATTTTTTTTTACTGTGACAGGTAATAGGAGAGGCTAGCCATTTATCAGGTTATTCTTTCTCTGCCCAAAACAACATTATCCATCCTTCTGCAGAGCTTGGGGCAAAAACAACTGTAAGTTACTTTAGTGGTCTGATATAGGGTTTCTGGAGCATTATTTTTTGTTCTTTCCATTTTTAGGTTCATATAAATAGTTATGATTTGTGTAGGTTGGACCACATTGTATGTTGGGGGAAGGTTCACAAATGGGTGACAAATGCAGTGTGAACCGGTCTGTCATTGGCCGTCATTGTCGGATAGGTGCCAATGTTAAGGTGGGATGATATATTATTCTTACAAGTTAGCAGGAGGTTACATTTTGGTCTTCTGATTTATCTGTGGCATATGGACTCCAACCCACAATGAGTGATCAGCAACACTGTCTAGCATATTCCTAATGAGTTGTATTCAATAATGTTAATGCCAAGTTTTCCTGTGACTTGTTTTATGCATGCAGGTTTTTAATTCAGTAGTTATGAATCATGTTTCTATTGGAGACTGTTGTTCAATCCAAGGTTCTGTTATCTGTAGCAATGTACAGCTCCAAGAACGTGCAGTAGTAAAAGATTGTCAAGTAATTTGTTTTCGCCTTTTTTCTGACCATTTTTTCATGCAATTTGAATCGGAATGTGACATTGCTTGTCTTGGCAGGTTGGAGAAGGTTATGTGGTCACTGCTGGTAGTGAGTGCAAGGGAGAGGTCTTAGCTAAGAAATGAAACTGAGATGTGAGAATCCAGGCTGGGAAATTCATACCAAAGTGATGAGAGGTGTGGGAGTGTTCCGGATACTAAATGGTCTATAGAGAATTACGAGTCTCATTGAAGCCATTACTTCTATTTTTTTGCTTATAAGTGGTTTGGTGTTAACATCAGAGGTTCTCATTAATAAATTTCTATACCATTCATTCGCTTTTGTTAGTCCACGTTGGAATGAGAACTAATTAAGACTATCAGAAAAATGAATGAGGAACATAAACGTAATGAATGATTAAGATTAAGATTAGGAAACAAACATTAATAGTAACCAACGTTTATTCAGGAAAACCAATTACATTCATTTATGAAATATATAGCTTTGATCATCATTCTTTGAATGATGACAAAATATGCTAAAAGTCTTTGAATACGAAATTTCAAGAATTTGTAAAATGACTTTGACGAATTTTGATGTGGGAATAAAAACTTGGAAAATATTTATAAGTGTTTTTATTGCGGCAAGAAGAAAATGAATGTTACAGGGAATTGTGGCAGAGGAACATGAATGACGGAGAAAAAGAACTGAATCTTGTTTACACGCCAATGACGGTAGGTGAAGAGAATGGACAGAATCTTGATGTATGTCTTGTTCTTTTGCAAATTAAGAATGTCACTAAAGTCTGCTCTGAATTGAAAGCTCGCGTTTCGCCTGATCTCTCAAAACTCTCCTTAGCAATTTGTTGGAAGCTGTTCGAGGAAAGTCCGGAACAATTTTAACAAGGCTCACCTGTAGAATAACAGAACGAGTTTGTGAACATCAAATCAATAACTTAATCATCACAAGTCAGGTTGAAATTCCGGTAAAATTTCAATTTCCCTTCAAACTTGAAATTTCATGAATATTTAAGTCGTTGAGTTGTGGCTTTTCATGATTTATTCAATTCAAAATGGTAATTGCTTGCAATGAACCACAGGTCATACCTTAAACAAGGGATTAAGGTTGCTTTGAATGGCTTTAGCGAATTTCCTTTTTAGAGTTTCTGCATCTGAATTGTATCCTTTCTTTAAAACTACAAATATAATCAGCTGTTCTGGACCTCCATGTGCAGGTGCAACACTGATTGCAGCTGTCTCCAAAATGCATTCATCAGCCCCATCACAGACACGCTCAATTTCCACAGAACTTGTCTGCATATCAGAACAGAAAATTCCAGGTAAGAATAACAGTCAGACCAAAGGTGTCAAGGTAGGAATTTATGATTTTCTGACGAATCCATGTAGCAATTAGCTTCAGTTCTTATTAATTTATGCTGAATATTGACATGGAAAAAATATATGATTTGTACACCATGTTTATCCAATAAGTGTAGAACTTGGAGGAGATAAAAACATAAATATAGCGGTGATGAAGGTACCTTTATTCCACCAAGATTCATTGTGTCATCAGCCCTCCCTTGTACTACTAAATAGCCTCCGGCAGTTCTTTTGATTATATCTCCATGTCTCCTAAGAACCTGCTTATATCGTTTTAGAGATTACAAATTATGTATAATGAACCACTTGAAGAAGTTTATTAGAATAACAACAGAACGTGAGTAGTTAACATTACAACTCACAACATAGTCTATTAAGGTACCATGTAATTTACAATGTGACTAACTGAAAACCTTTATGAAGATATTGCGCACTTCCGTAGCATAACAGTGTTTGATAAACATCATAAGTCGAGAGTTAAAGAGTAATCTTATACTCTAGTTTCTTTCTTTTTGGATTTTATGTGTTCAATTAGGTCAGTGAGTACTTGTGCAGTAGGACATCAAACAAAGCATTAAGATGTATTGAACCAATTCATTCTGGACCTTTAAAAAACTATTAGTATGCAAGAAAAGCCACAAAATACCTTCAGATCTGAACTACTATTGCAAGACAGCTATAACTGAATTTGAAAATAACGTAACATTGGGAATAGGATAATTGAAGTATATACCTTTCCTTTGTACATTGGCATTCCCTTGAAGTAAACCTCATCATTATCAGCATTAAGCAATCTATCAGTTGCTCCCATATATATGGGAAACAAGCCCACTTCACCAACACAAGCAACGTCCTCTGGCTGTCATATTGGTTAAAGAGGTCCAACAAATTAGAAAGCCTAAAAATAATTTCGCTATACCAAAACGAAATGGAATCCATTTGGTAAGAGTAAAAAATCTTAAAGACTTAGAGAATTGAAAAGTGTCACAGGACACACAAACAGTCTCAAGATTTTGAGATCAGTTTTCCATTTAGCGATATTGGTTCAAAAGTATGGATTATGTAACAGATAACAAGCACTTGACAACAATTATCCATTGCAACAATAAAATTATAGGTAAGTATTCATACGATGAAAAACAGTTTGAAGTCGGTGGCAAAATACTAAATAGTTAGTACTATATGATCAAATAATACACTACCAAGAAAATTTTCTTACATAAGGAACTCCATTTTCGTCAAGGATAACCAAACCAGTTGTCATTGATGCTGTACTAAATGTTCCAAAAGCTTGGGGCTGCAGTGTACTTCCCATGATGTAAGAAGATGCAAGCTCAGTGCCTCCACAACATTCAATGATTGGTTTGTAATAAGACCTCGAAGAAAGCCAGAGGTCATCATCAACATTTGAAGTTTCTCCAGTTGAACAAAATGTTCTGCGTATAACCTCAGATTAGTTCAGTTTTTCATTAATTACTTGATTATTCAAACTAATAAGAACCTACTTTATCTTTGTCCAATCCAAGCCCTCCATGCATTGTGTATTCTTCCATGTCTTTACCAAGCTTGGAACCGTTCCCAAAATAGTAACACCTGCATCCTGAACAATTGCAGTTGAATGATGATCTTTGAGCAACGTATCTATTCATGCAGATTAAAAACATGATCTACAACAGTTAGTATGACACTTATGTTTTATTGCTGCATTTATGTCTGATTCACCCCATCCATAATAAACCTCTTTGTGGCTAAGTCAGGTTCTAGCCATGAGAACCTTGCCCTCTACAAGGTTATTTCTCCCTTTCCTGTACATTCAGGCCTAGAGTACAGGGGTTCATGTTCCACTATAAGCACCTAGTCGTTGAGGCTCAGCCAAATAACTGTGTATAAGGACAACTCATTTTTCTCTTTTCTTTTGCCATAACAGAATTACATAAGTTAACATATATACTTTTATGGACATAGCTCACTACACAATACTTTTTTGTCATCACAAACTTCATCTTTAGTAATTCTAGTTTATGAGAAAATTTCTAAGCAGCAAACTTCTTTTATCTTGTTTCGACATCAGTGTGGCAAACAGATGCAAATTGTTTTCACAAAGGATAGGAATGTTCACAAGTAATGCCACTGTAGATGACACTAACTTGAAACCATTTCCCTCTACATCCCACTGCATCATATTACTTCATGGCATCCATAATTTGGAAGAAAAAACAACTACCCTAGATAGTTCCCATTCAGTCCTGCTACTAGTCAGCATTTATTTTATTTAGCATGCTGTCCCCAAGTCATATGTGATTAAAACAAGTTATGTTGATCACAAATAACGACCGCTTTGTAGAATAAGACATGTTATGTTAATCGCCAATATTGACCGCTTAGTAGAATAAGACATGTTATGTTAATCATAAATATATAGGGACTGAAATATTGGAGTTGGACAAATACCTGAACGAACTTTCCAAAACCATGGTCTAGAGGAGATCCATGGTACAGAGCAAGAGTTGCACCTGATAGAAAACATGAATATATAAGAGTTGGGCCCATCACCCATCCTAAATTTGTAGGCCAGCAATAGACATCTCCAGGTTGAATATCAATAAAAGCCCATCCATCTGCAGCACTTCTTATGGGTGAAAGTTGAGTCCAAGGAATTGCTTTCGGCTCCCCTAAAAAGTAAAAATGTAACTAGAAAATCATTATAATGGGAGTTTCTTATTGATGTATTTCACTGTTCAAGGAAGAATCTTTACCCGTGGTTCCAGATGAAAAAAGTATGTTAGTGACAGCATCAATTGATTGATTGAATGGAGAGTAGTGATGTGACCTGCCACGGTTTAAATGTTAAGGTGAGACTAAACACTAGAGAAACATTCCAAATTCTCTCACCCATATTTTCTGTTTATGGGACCTTTAGTAATGACTCTTTTAGATCACATAATAGAAACATTTTAATGTATACATTACCTGGGATGCTGTCTGCTAGAAGAAAGAAAATCCTTCCATGATACATCGCATTCTCTTAATTGCACACCTAGATCATCACCTATCACAGGAAGCACGATAACTTTACACGCAGCTGCCTCAATGACTCGACTGCAAGGAGAAGTAAGCAGAATGAGCTGGTGTTCTAAATGTAAAAGGAAAAACCTTAAATTTATCTAGCTTAAACTACAAGAAAGCTTGAAATATTCCAAGTTTTGCTTCGTAAAAATATTCTGAGTGGCACTAAAGTAAGCATTAAGCAGTGGTTAGGAAATGCATCTAGAATACGAAACTTGGTCAATGGAAGTCAGTTGTGCCTTTTACTGACCAAAATCTCGAGGAAAGTCTAAGCATATCAAAACGCCAAGAAAATATAAACGAGCAAGGAATGCGACATTCCAAGTGGAAGAATCACATTGAAGGAGCATTGAAGAAGTACCACAATTATGCTTTATGATAAAGACAGATGCATCCTAAGCATCCATCTAGCATAGAAAAGAACAAACTATTCACCTGATAAGGTTTTTGGTACTTGGCCGGTACTGGAACTAACTAAGACATTTGTTCAAGGTCCTACACAGTCTATGTAAGTTGAACTGGTATATTTTTCAATTTTAACATAAAATATTAATAAATATTAAGCAAAAAAATGTAATCATAATTTTAAAGAAAATGCAAATGACATTACTTGTAACTGATAATATTTAAAATTAAACAAGAAACCAAATCAAATATGTCATAACATATACAATACAATATATATCAACTACCAGGATTTGAACCAGATTAACTGACTTTACACCAGCTCTCTATAAGATCAGTTTTAAGAATAGACGAAAGGAATTGTTTATTAGTTAGAACAGTTACTTTGGTCTGATACCATTCTGACATTGGTTCTTGATAGAATCGTTAGAATCGGAAAAGGTAGTATTAAAAAAAGATGACTTGAGTGTGAGATATCAATTTCATTTCATAAGTGGAAAATATAATTTTGCCATATTACTCTTTTCTTATGGTTCCATTAAATATCTATTAACTAGAATCCCGCATATAAAAGTTCCATTCAGGAATTTATGAGAAAAAAGAAAGGTTCTATAAAAACAGTTTCCAAAATACACTGTGTTTGGTGATTTAACACTATTTTCGTTAAGCTTGACTCCTATATTCTAATACAATGACCTTTCTGTTCCAAAACAGATTGAGCTTTCACTAGCATGTGACCATTGCATTGAACTCAAACCCAAGTAACAAAAAGGAACATCCCATTGAAACATTTATCAAATGATCGTTATATAAAATTACTATAACAAATATTGAGCTGGTAATTTTGCCAAGAGTAAAGGATTTCTGAACAGATAAACAAGGTAATATGATCCGGATAATGCAAGAAGTATGATGTAAAATAATTACCTGTACAAAGGGAACTTCCTGCCACCTCTTGATATGAAATCCTGAAACAAATTCAAGCCGAGTAAATTACAACAGTTCGAATTTATCTTTGAAAGTTCATCATGTAAGTGCTTATATCAATGATCCTAAATGTGAGGACAGCTAGGATCAAACTCTTTACCACTGGATCAGGATAGTTTTACACCATGTCAAGGACCAGCTCTTCTTAAAGCTTAAGCTATATGTTTTTATGTCTAAAGAGGATTCCAAAGAAGCATCTACAATTTATTTCCCCCATTTTTATATATTTGTGTGTATGTGTGTCATGAGTTGAGGATTGTTCCTCCACTTTTATATATATATATATATATATATATATATATATATATATATATATATAATGTGTGTGTGTCTGTTTTATTTTAGTCATATCATTAGTTAAAATGAAATTTCAAACAATCCCCACTTATGTCCAAAATTGAACATTTCAAGTGGGATATTTACAAGACTGGATATTTGGATATAGTCCAATAATAGATCATCCAAAAGGCCCAAAACAAATGCTAGGAGAGAAGAATTCGAGCTCCAAAACTTAACTCAATATTATATAATCTGCTTGTAAATTGAGAGTTGCTTAAGCCTTGTAAGGGCTACATAAGTCATATATATAACTAATGTGGGATCTACACCGTACTCATCAAATATGCAAGAACAGAATGACAATTTCAAAATTGTTGTATTCATGATTTCAACATATTCTTCAATACTTTGATCTTTATAACTCTAGGTATGAACAAAAGTAGTTTGAAGATTAGGGAGCACTAATTACAACTTGTTTCTACAATTCTATTTGATGAAATGTCTAGAACATACGGAACTAGGAAGCCAGGATCATGACATTGAATCTGACCTAGTGAAGGAACTATACAACTGAGTCATATACGACAGTTTCAAGAACCAAATGTCGTAAAGCTTAAGCTATAAAGCACAAGCCCAATAATCGTATTTAGTCTAAAATGTCCTCTGGTGAGAACCATTTGGGATTCAAGCATAAGTACTAGTGCACTCAGATATTTTGGTGAAATTATAATTTAATTAAGGGAATTTGTCAGTGAGGACAGAACCCTTGACGACTTAGTAGAATCTGATTTCATTGCATGAACAGTCTCCCAGCAGTTTAATTTGTCAGGTGCAAGCCCAGAAAAATTAATTTCTAACAGATAGTTGGGAACATAACAAAATGTAACTAACAATATATGACAAGTTCATCCATGTAATTATCAGTTTAAGATTTAGATAATTGCTACTTTTAGGTTGTGAGTGTGAAAGTGCTGGACAGGAAAGGCAAGAAGCCTGGGATACCCATCATCTATAACTCAAATATTCAATTTTCTTTATGTTCGTTATCTGTCCAGGTTTATCTTATGGCTATACATGTTAAGATTTCATTCACTTAGTGTCCTCCTAATTGATTTTCGCTTAACTTCATTTAAAACTCTCAGCACCATGAAATCTATTTTAGTAAACACTCTTTGATCACTGAAACTGTTAATAATATGGTTGTTAGGTTCTGTCAACTCCTAGCATGCCACCTTTTAACACACTACATACAGCTTTCAATGCAGCTACTGTTATACCTAATTAATATTTATTATAACCCTGACCTTTCTCGGGTTTGTGAAGTCTTAATTTATTGCAATGCACCATTCATGAAGACTAACAAGCCCTAACAAGATCCAGCTCTTTGCTAATGTCTAGGATCAAAGCTAAATGATGCAGTCAGCATCCTCATTAAACATATATAGGCCAATACGTTTACCGAAATAAGGTCCAAGAAATCATTATTTTAACAAGTTCTCCTTGAATTGGGTATCTGTGAACATTGACCGTTTGCTGAATCTCATCAAATAAGAAACATTTAATAAAATTAAACTTTTTTAGGCCATATGAACCATTTGGTAATTTTAGCATTTCTTCACACACACTGAAGCGTATAACACGCATATATTGGTGACTAGGAAAGAACAAAGACAATATCGATTGAATAGAACTTTGATGAACAACAAGTAATACACAATACCAAATTTAAAACATCACCTGAGTGAAAATACCCTTAGCTTTAGAAACACGCAGGCGAGTTGCAATTTCTTTTGGTGCAAAACTATCAGCTATTGATACTACAACACATCCTGCTAAAACAATGGCCAGATATATAATCACGGCATTGACTGTCATTTGCATGTCAATGGCGATTGCATCTCCTTTCGAGAATGAGGCATCTATTGCATTCGCTACCAACCTGGAAAAAACACAGCAAAAACTATGAAAATTACTTAAAGAATAAAACAGAAGGGAGAAAGATCAAAATCTTAATAGTGAGATACAGGAACAAAAAGAACGGAAGAAAAATAAAATAAAGCATAATGATACACAAATTAATCCCGAATCAACAAGAAAATCAAAGCAGCGATGAGATTGAAAAACACATAAAATTATTGAATCAACCAAAGTGGCACAGGTATGATGATGAGCAACACAAATTTGGTCCAAAAGCAAGACTGTGAGCTGAAAAGGCTTACATTACTTGTTGTCGGAGCTGTTTAAGCGTGATACGGTTAACCTCGGAATCATGAAAAGCTTCATCTCTCCAAACGATGGCTAAACTGTCATCTGGTTTGTAGGGATGAGAATTGGGTTGCAGGCAGCAATCAGCAATGTTGAGGACAGAACCGGGAAGCCAGGTGCCTCCATGTCTAGAAGGGTCAGAAGTATCTAAAATAGACTTGGGAGGTTCAACAAAGGAGAGAGAAAGCTCCTTGAGAAGAAGGGACCAGTAGAGCTGCATTGACAATGAGAATTAAGAAAGAAAGAAAAGAAGAGATGTGATGTGTGAATAGAAAAAGAGGTGTTGGGTTGTTTGCCTGAGGGTGTTGAACAGAAAAGTTGTGAAAGAGGCGATAACTGGAAATAGGGTCTTTGTAGGAAGGTCCTAAAAGTTGAGGGGCGTGAGTTTCCATGAAACGGCCAAGGTTGGTGCGTTTGGAGTTGTCCCTGAAAAGAAGAAGAGAAGTGAGTGGAGATTGTAGTGTGATAAGAGTGATAGATAAGAAGAGAAAGACTTACAGGGAAGGAAACCAATAGAGTGGGAGGGAAGCATGTTGAGTGTGGAAGGCAGAGTGATAAACAGAGTGATAGAGAAGATGATGCAATGAGTGTGGAAAGGATGGTTTCAGCAGTTTTCGAGTCACAATGTGGCGCCATATGAGTGAGGGTTGGTTGTCGTTGTCGGTGTCGGAGAGACACTGAGACAGAATATCCCTCAAAAGACGGTAGAGTTGATTGGCTTCTGCTACTGTCAACCCTGCATTCAGCAAGTCCTCCACTTCCAATTCCCTCACAGTCTTCACCATCTCTGTTTCAAAAGTGGAAGTTGAATGAAAAGTTGCAGAGGGGTTGTTGAGTTCTTGAGGTTGAGGTGATCCAAGTGGATCATGCGGTATCTTCACACCACCAAACACTTCAAACTCTGTATTATTAAGCTTCCACCACCTTCACAGCATCTCCCTGAGAAAGCTTTTCTTTTTTTCAGGTGATTGGCGGTGATGAATGGTGATGTTTCTGAGACAAAAATTGAATTTGGCATGAGGCACCAACTTTACTTAACCACGTGATCTGTTTATTATACCTACCACAGAGTGAGTTAACTGCTGAGTTTATAAATAAGTCACTGCTGAGTTATTTATCAAATTGATTGACTCAATTTATATTAACTTTTTTTAAATTACAACTTAGAATTATTTATTAGATGTAAATTATATTGTTATTATAAAATTCTTTACGTTCAAATAAAAAATAATCATAAAATAATAATATGCAGTTATCAAATAACCCTTTTATGGCAATTTTTTATGACTTCGTTTTTTCTTTGAGAAGGTTAATTAAAATCGTTGATAGGGTGGTTGGTTAATGAGGTTGAGGTCCCAAAGTTGACCACAACATAGAATGGTAGTTGGTGACGCCTCTCCCCACAAACAACCAAACCAACCACGTTTTTTTCCCTCCAAAATATCCTGTTTTTTAATTACAGAACTACAAAAGGAAAAATCACAAACATTCACCCTCATTTTATATACACATGTCTATTAAATACTTGTTTTTCTTTATTATATTATATATCCTATAAATTTATTATTTTTATTTCCTATATATATATATATATATATATGTTAATCATTATTTTTTATGTATATGAATCATTTTTCTTATAACATCTCATTTAATAATATAAGTCATTAAGTCAAACATGCTACAATTATTAATAAAAAAACTATAATCCAATAATATAACTACAACAATATATGATAATATATGATATGTATACAACTCAAGAAAACTATAATGAAGACAGAGAGATTAAAAATCTTTTAAAAAGGCCTTATATAAAGAACTACAATCTTAAAGCTACACAATTGTATCACTATCAGAGATATATCAACTCTTACTTTCTCATTTGCAAAGAAAAACACAAGCACAAAACAAACTAATAAAAAATAAAAGATAGACTAATATACAAAAAAATACATCATATATCAAATAAACAAGTTGTTTTAACACAGTAAGTAATCCATACAATTATAAAACACTAAGTACACAATTAAAGACTCTTCTAAACTAAATTGTCCTGATAAAATGCATTTGATGTCGAACTGCTTAAACATTTTGTACTTGTGATGGATATCCTTCACTCACAAAGTTAATCATTTTATTGTCATGAGAACTACAAAATATGTTCTTAAAGACTTCCTACTACTCTCACCATCTAACACATCATTCTTTATATGAGTTTGAATGATTAGTAGAGTATCAGAATAACTTTCATTATGAATTCCTACTTCAATGTATACTATAAGAAACATGCAACCAATGTTGTTAGAAGCGTGAGTAAGATCGCAAACTCGCACAATCCTACAAGTTTTCACCCCTAAGCAAGTTAATGTGAAGGTTGGATCGGAAGATGGCCGAATCAGAGCAATCTTTCGAGTTTGCTCATCGAATTGAAGGATCGTTCATTGCGTCAATTTTCCATAGTGTTGTGATGTTAGGGTTCGAGAGGAGTTGCGACGGGGCTAGGGTTTGACGGTTCCCATGTGTTATAAAAAATTGACCCGCTTCATGTTTTAGTAAGAAAGCCTCTAACTTCACAGGATGCTCTATCTACACATAAAAACATCATAAGAGCAATCAAGTCATACTATTATGATCATCGATTAATAGAGACTCACATTGATGATATAAGGTCACATGCAAACAAGTAAAGCCTACAGCAAATAGAAAGACAGATATAACAAAGAAAGGAGTAAAAAATCAACTTACTCAAAAGGATTTGTAAAACTCAATGTCCTCATTACAAATATGTCCTCTTTCGTCAAAGAGACAAGTGAAAAGATAAAAAGCTTAAAGGAAAAATAAATAATTATAAAAAAGTGATTTCAATAGTGATTTTATATAAAATGAATTTAAACTATTCAAAACCTTTATATAATTTAAACTTATTTTATTATTAAAATATTGTAATGTTATCTTTTTTATATAAAAAACTACTCTTAAGTTATTTTTTAATCCTCGTCTCTTTTAAAAAACAGGAAACATGTTTATATAATACAATTCTTATTTTTTCTATAAAATAATAATTCAGAAATGAAAATTTATATTTTATTCATGTAAAATTAGTAACATGGTTATTAATTGGTTTTGAAAATAATAAATTAGAATTTAATTAATTGGAAATCATTAATATTTATAAATTATTTAGTAAGTTGGAATTTAATTTATGCTTCTATAATTTTTTTAATTTAATAATCCTACACTTTTAAATTTAATTATAAGTATAAAATAATAATTTTTACAATGAAAATTAAAATATTGTGGTAGTTAATATAATAAATTGTATTTTTCATAGCTTCTTTTTAAAGAAAACTTTCATTTAAGTTTTATTTAAACAATTGATTAAAATATCTCTTTAAATCCTTTTTTTACTGTTGTTCTTTTATTCTATTTCGGTTTCATAGTTCAGTATTCATGTCACTAATTTAAGAACACTATTTATGTATATATATATATATATATTATATATATATATATATATAATTTGAAAAAAAAAACAATGTGATGCAAATAGTATCTTATATCCTGATAATTGTGGGCAAACACTTCTATAATGAAGTCTTTCACACTAAAAACATTGCATCTCACGTGACTAATCTGACTGATGAGAGGAAGACTCTTTAAACCCATGAGAAGGAGACATAGAGAAAGGTTCCTTCTATCTCTGTGATCCAGATGGTCCCCCAACCCTCTAAGGTTGTCTTTGCTCATTCTCCACTTCATTCTTTATCTTTTCCAGCACTCTAGCCCTTTCTACCAAAGCAAGAATCTCATTTATACACAATATAGTCACCATCAAATTTATGTCTCCTCTTAAGTCATTCTCAAATTCCTGACATTGTCATTCCTCATCCATGTTCAGAGTATGGAAATGAATGAGATACTTAAACTTCTCAACATACTTAGAAATTGACATCCCTCCTTGGACTAACGTGAGGAACTCTACTTCCTTGGCAAACTTGACACTGTCAGGAAAATATTATGCATAAAACTTTTTGTTGAATATTTTTCAATTAATGACTTATACACTCTCCTCCATTAACATTTTCACATTGCCCCACCAGTGGCTTGCTTCTCCAATAAGAAAATACTCTAGAAAAGCTAATCAATCCTTTGTTGGGCACCTTTTCACATCAAAGATTCCTCTCCATGTCTCTCATCCAAAGATCTGCTTCATCTGGACCTTTTTTAACATTGAACCTAGCGGGATGATGTTGTAGAAAACTCTCTAAACTTCACTCTTGGGCTTGAGAAAATTGAGTGTGAAAGGGCCAAACTATTGCCTTTGCGTCACACCCCTCTGATTCATAACTGCCATGTACTGCCTCTGGGATGTCTTAATTGAAACCCTAGTAGCTTCCAAATGTTGTAAGGTCATCGTGTTCTGCTGAACCAAAAATGCATTTTGTTGTTGCATCGCTACCACAAAAGATTCCATCATCCTTACTAGATTGGGCACATTTATGGTGGAGGAAGAGGAGGCCTAGGTGCCATACTCTGCTCACACAAACAAAAGCCATCAATTTAGAAATACTATCTAGACACAACTAAGAGTACATAACAAAAACTTGGTAAACTCATAACCTACATGTGTTCGAAGGAAGAAATGCTTTGATACCAAAAATGTAACATCTCATTTAAATAGTCTTAATACTATAAATGAAATATTACACATCCAATAAACAAGATCATTTAACACAACATAAAGTATATAAAATTTCCATTACAGTTATCCAAAACATAACTATAGGTAAATATTTATATACACATATATAACTAAAAAAATACTAACTATACTAATCAAACTAAACATATGTTCCTTCACCGTCCAAAGCCTACTCCATGGAAGCCTCATCTCCATATTTGTTCACACATATCAGGTGATCATATTAAAACATACATCAAGCACAACAAACACGACACAAGAAGGGTAACCTGATATTAAAAAAGAAATTCATTCATGCAATTATAACATCATACAATATAAGTCATTTCCAAATCAAATCAAATCTCAACATACAATGATTTCTAAACTTGATCAATCTGGATTTATGTATTGATGTCAGACTATGACATGTTTTTGCACTTGTAGTAGTAGAACAGCCAACCCACCCCAAGTTACCACACAAGGCTAATCCATCTACCACCTATGAACAAAGAGCATCAGACCATAGACTAGGACCTCCTAGTACTCCTCACCACATACTCCCCTTCTCTATTTGAGATGGAGCGATTATTAGAGTATCAAGATAACTTCCAAGACTGAATCTCTACATCAATACATCATTCTACTTGCCATGAAATTCCCCTCTCACAACACACATCACATTAGCCCAAACTTTTCATGCATATATATAAAACAAAATCATTTGTAGTAAGATTTAAACATTAACCAAACTTAAGAGAAACCATAGAAGCAAAAGAATTTCACAACAAAATGAGTATGTAAAAAACCCTGGCATTGAGCGACTCATCCTTGGTGTTGAGTGTTGTGAAAAGTTGGCGCCTGAGTGCCACCCTACTATAGCTGAGCGCCAAAGCACTCGACTTTCTGGCGTGCAGGTACCAGGTACCGTTGGTTACCGTTGAGCACCACACTAGAAGTGTAATAACCTCAAAATTAGCTTTGGTGATTTGCTAAGGAATCAAGGTTCAACCAATCAACCTATAACTAACAACTCATGTATTTCATTTCTCTTTCTTTAAACTAGGTTCCTAATACTCTAAGTAGCCAACTAAGTCCTAAATGGCCCAAATAAACACCTAACAACAACTTTGCTCATAAGACCATTCCTCCCTGATTTCACATGACAAAATCCCTCATTTTCTTGACCAAAATTGATTTTTATACCAACCTATTGACCAAAATCAAAACTTTAAAACTCATATATCGGATTCTATACATTTAACCTCAAATTTAGTCGAACTAAAAGTTGCACAACTCTTAAATCACTTAAGAACAAACCTTAAACCTCAATTTTTCTCATTCAATCATTATTTTAAAATTTCACCTATCAAACCCCTCATTCCTCCTCGATTTCACATGTTAAAATCTCCTATCTTCTTGACTAAAATTGATCTTTAGACTAACCTATTGACAAAAATCAAAACTTTAAAACTCATATATTGGATTCTATCACATCAAATTTAGTCGAACTAAAAGCTATGTAAGTCTTAAATCCCTAAGAAAAAACCTTAAACCTCAATTTTTCTTATTCAATCGTTATTTCAAAATTTCGCCTATCAACCGCAGCCCCTTCTCTCCCATTTTTAATTTACAATCTAACTCTAGACTCTATCTATTCACCAAATCTAAAAAAAAACATCATATTTCCACTAAATTACACTCCAATGTAGCAATCTCAAGTGGTTCAAACGAGTACAAACCAAGCACAAGCATACACACCAACATTCCTCATGAACAAACATCAATCAACAAGTATATTATCATATAAATACCAAAATTCCATCTATAAATCATCCAATAACCAAAATCAGTACATATTATCAATGGCTCATTAAATTAAACATCAATCAAACTACATTTCAATCATGAACATGAATTCAAAGTCTCTAAGCCAAAATAAAAGATAATAGTTAGCTTATCTTACCAAGTGGGAAACTTATACTGCTCAACTCAAACAACTCTATTTGTACTTACAAACAATAGGATTTTTTTACCGAATAGACCATTAAGGCCATTGATTGACAAGAAACAAGAAGAGAAGCTCCAATAACACATGCAACATAGTAAGTTTGCATGTTTCTCAAAGCAACTTAAACCAAGGAAAAGGAGTAGAAATTTAACTTACTCCATTTGTAAAACATTCTTAAAAATTGAGAAAGATAAATAAATTTCATTGTATAACCTAAAAGGCACAGTATGTTTTCATAAGCTATTACCAACTTTTCTAAGTAATTTTTAAGTTGCTTCTTCAAATAATATATATCAACATATTTTTTTTCTATAACAAATTCTTACTTCTCACAAATATTAAAAAAATATTATAAAAACTTAGAAAATGAAATTTTAGAATTGATAGAAATTTAAAAATAATAAGACTCGATTATTTTAATGTTAAAACGATTTAGAAAAAATAATTTTAGTATAATTTAGTTTCATTATTTTAAAACATATTATCTCTATAAATCGATATTTTAGATTTCTCTAGCTTCTCTGTTCTTTTTCTTGCTCCATATTCATTTGATTAAAGATTTGAGACCGGAGTGATTCGTATAACGAACTCTTCAATTGAGACTGATTAGTTTCTCTGTTCTCATAAGTTGAGTTTTAGTTTATTTCTTCGCCTCTTTATGTCTTTTGTTGCATGTGAGTCGTCTTTTGCTTGCATGTATCTTTTTAATCTTCTATATAAGTCTACGTTGATTAATGATCATAACGGTATGTCCTGATCATCTTTATGATACTTATATGTGAAGATAGAGCATCCTATGGAACTAGAGGTGTTTTGGTTATCTTAGATATGTTTTAGTCAAGTTAGGAAAATTAATCTTTCTTCCTAAATTTTTGGTTTGAATTGATTGAATTGAATAATGTATGTTGATGGCATGGCAATTTTTGTGTTGTAATGTACTCCTGAATCAATGTTAATATAATGTGAAAACTGTGATTTATGTGATATAATTGTACTTTCATATGTGGCTTAATACCTCTGATGGTCCCTATTTTCGTTACGTGTGTTTGATTTGGTCCCAATTTTTTTTCTGTTTCAATGTTGTCCTAAAGAATGTAATTTTTGTTCAATTTAGCCCTTTTTGCAAACGATGTTTAAATCGTTAAGGACAGACAGTCCAGGTGCGTACAAGACTAATGAGATGACATTTAACTACTGCCATGTCACCATATTTTTCATCCTTCAGCCCAAACAGATATTGAAACTCTACTTTCTCTCTAGTCCCCTAACCCTAGCGCCGCCACCGAACCCTAACGCCACCGCTGCCACGGAGCTCGTCCAAAGTCATCATGTCGCCGTGAAGCCGCCCCTGCAGAGAACCATGGCAGCCATTACACGCAACCTCCATGGCCACCACCATCAAAGTCGCAATCTCCCCCAAATCACGAAACTTTCCTTCGCACCGCCGCGCTACCCAGATCACCTCCGCACCTCTGCCATCACAGGATTTTTTCAAGCCGCCACTGCCCCCAAATCGAACACATCTAACAAAAATAGGGACCACCAGAGGTATTAAGCCATCATATGTTTTTTGGTTTTAATGGATTGTGGTTTAATGCTTAAATTGAATGAGAGGATTTTAAATTGAGAAATTGGTCTAATTGATATCAGTTAAAGATTATTTTACATCTATATGAACCAAGGAAGAAGATGAAAGTACAATTAGATGCAATGAATCATGTTAGAGTCTTCCCAATCAACTTCTAGTTTCTGAGACAACATTGAGCAAGATCAGGATACGTTGGGTGTAAGTTCATTTTTTCGAAGTATAGAAGCATTTTTGCTCCATAACATTACTTTAATAGTGGCTTTTTGATTTGGTTCTCGTTGGGCAAGTCTATGTTCCATCAGGTGAAACTAAATTCAGTGAGCTCATTAACTTTGTGCCACTAGGCACCACCTTGTGTCATTGGGCACCAATTTAGGTAATTCATCAGAGGTGTTTTAGGAAGTTTTTTTCGTTAAGCCTAAGGTTTTCTCGATGAGTGTCAGGTCCTTGGATTGCTAGGGTTGGGTGCACTTCTAATACCGTTGGGCACCGTTTGTTCTACATCTTTGAGTGATTGTGTTCTCTAATGCTTATGATACTAGTTATGGTATTAATATTGTATTTAGTTTGTAACGTAAAACAAATGTATTTATTATTGGCTTATAGGATATTTCCAGGAAGGAAACCCTATTGAAGATGTTTCTTTGGTGTACACAATGATGTGGGATTCTAGGGTTGGAGGTTATCTTGACACTCTAATAACCATTCAAACTCATATGGAATAGAATGAGATATGTTCTGAGAGTTACATGAGGTTCTAGTTTAAAGAACAATGTAGTTCTTATGACAGTAGAGGATTAAACATGTGAGTGATAAAGTGAGACCTATCATATGCAATGTAGTAGAGGCTATTACAACTGCAAAACCTCCTTAGATTCAATATCAACTTTTGTATCGAGATGATTTAATCTATAAGAGTTTGGTTGTATGTATGCTTCTATATAGAAATTGAACGACTCCTTGTACTTTAAATTTATGTTATTTCTTTTTCAACTAGCTTACCCTATTATGGCTTTTGTGGTTGTTGTGTTATTTTTTCTCTTTACAATTATTACCTTAGTAGTGTGAGTAGATCGAATATGCATGTTGTTTTTTTCTCTTTACGTTTATCACCTTATTTGTGTGAATAAATCAAAGATACAAGTATAAAAACACCTTTTGTGGATGAGGAAGAAGCTATCTTAATAATTGGTGATATTAAATCATGTTAAATATAATCTTATAACATCTTCATGATAAAGTAACTCGAGAATGTATATAAGTAATATTATTATAGTCCTGTAAGAAAATCCTAATAGAAAGAAAATACTAATACACTTTGGATTATCATTTTTTCTTAATATAAAAATTGAAAATGTTTTATTTTAATAGTACTATGCTATTAAAATGAGATGTTTCAAATATCATAAAAAATAGGTTAATTAGAATCCATAACTTCGGTAAAAATTCTAGAATTCCTAAAATTAAATTTAAAAGACGTGTTTTCTTTTACTCAACAAAAGACATGTTTACAAATCTTTGTTGTTTACAAATCTTTGTTGTTGTTTCGCCAAATTTAGTTAAGCAGACAAATGTAATGTAACAAAATAAATAAAAAGTAGAACAGAAAAAACAATTAAAAACATGTGATGATAAATAACCATTATCCAGGTACAATTATTGAAGAATCAACTAAGGCACTATCTGGAAGAACGAGCAAGTAGGAGTTACTATTGAATTATAAACTATCATTCTCATTTACATAAATACTGGAACACTGTGTAAGATGTAAGTTAATAAAAGGACAGTTACATTCACTTGGCAAATCGAACAGTCCACTCTGCAGCAATACCATCATGTTTTGCTCTGTCTCCCGAATACAAGTGAGCAATGCCAGGGACAACAGCATTATCTGCAAAAATGATTACAACTTTACACTCCAAGATCATAAATGCCTACTTGGTATGCTGATGTAAAGTGTTGGCGTTATTAATATTAGATGTTTGGAAACAAAAGTTCTACAGCCACAACAATTAAGGAAGAGAAGTATGAGATAAGATGGTTGATATGGTGAGAACAAAAGGCTTTTCTATTTTTATAGTACTTTAATTTCTCATTTTTAAATACTTGGGAAACATGAAAACAAAACAGTTTAAAAGGAGTTGTTTCTTGGTAAATCTTTAAAAATAAGAAACCAAGCATTAGCCAGGTAACATGCATGTCATTATTTGTAAGAGCAAAAAATGAAAGCAGAAATCCTATTGTCAAATCAAGCAACCTCTAAATTGGTTGAATCCCAAGTGTCAAAAAACATAAATTAGTTGGTGTCCCTGTTACAACGTACTACATCTCCAATACAAGGCAAGGTTGAAGAATGAACTAACATACAAGCCACCATCAACCGCCATTTATAGAAACAAAATTGAAAATGAAGACAATACAATACAATTGACCAAAATAGTCATATCAATAAGTATTTTATTTTAAGGAGTTGGAAGAACTTACAATGATCAGGATTTGTGAAAATTGATCTAACTTCTCGTAGCACCTTAGTAATTGTTAGTGCTGGACTCCAATCATCCTTCAATATTCCCATACTTACAAGGCCGTCAGGGTCTACATTGCAGTGGTAAATGCGTGTTTTGAATACCACCTGCAATCTCATTTCTTTAATTTAAAATAGTAAAACACTGAAATCACTTCAACAGCCCTATACATTATTTTGTGGTTTGTTTGTGCATATCGCTCCTTTGTTTCCAAAACCAATACCACTCTTCCTTGATCAGGGGAAGTTTATGAAAATCAAGAAAAACAGAAGGAGGATAATTTAGTCGGTTCATAAAATATTTTGAACATTTCACAAAAGGGTTGTGCAGGATTTCAAAACAAAGGTGATATACTTTTAAAAATTGCAAAAATAGAAGAGGTAACAGTGACATACTCAAAAAGGAAGAAAAAAAAAAGTAAACTACTCCAAATTTCAATTTAAGAAACTAGAATTCAGAAGGCAGCTGGAAGTTCACATTGACCCAGTCGTCTCCCTAAAACAGCACAGCCAGAAAGCAAACTTTCCATTTTCCAGATCAAAATCCAAAAATATGTGCATTCAAGCAAATGAAAAACCTTTATATATATATTGAACATCATTAAGAATTAATTAAACTGACAATCAAGATTTATATATCAAAAATCATCTACAAACAAGATTAATCAAATGTAACAATCTAAACACATTGTCACTCTACCCCGGTCTTGACTTTAAGATTTCCTACTCAAGCCCATGAGAAAACCCATCCCAAAAGACTGCTCTGCTAAGTGAGAGAACACTCTACCCAACCACTCATTAAATGATTTTCATTCTAACTCTTTAAGCACATGTATATGTATGCACTTCCCTAGCTGCTTCTTTTCAAGTCACCCTTGCACATGAATTCCATAATATTAGTTTGTTGGGTAATGAGCCTCATGGCTCAAGTGCCACATTGAGCACCTATACTCAATACGGAACGTTATATCAGACAAAGACAAGTTCATCGCCTTGCAAAACCGAACTAGTGACTGATGGAGTAAGTCATATGTACTGTCTGCTTGAATGACTCAAACGATTGAGAGGAATCATGGTCCAAATGTGCAACCTATGTGCAAATTGATAAAGCCTGTCTTGATCCACAACCAATCCTAATAATAAATATCAACATGATCCATAAACAACTTTATTCTGGTCAACAATTAGAATGGATTTAAAGGAATTCAATCCAGTCATTGTATAAAATACAGCTCCATGCCAAGTGTGTATACAACATGTCAGAATGCGCATTTAAGCTCAACAGTAACCTTTCTTCTACCTAAAATCCTAGTCTCAATCTAAACCCCTTACTTCCTCATGGCTTACTAACTACATTGTCAGACAATCTCTAGCCCTCCTGGTTCTTGATTCGCCTAGCAGGCATGCCAATAAACTCGACTAAAGAGTTGACCGAACCAAAACTCTTTGGATAATAGCTATTGTAACTAGTATTACTATGATCAGTTTATTATGCTTCATTTTCCGGATTGGGCTCATTGTTGTAGTAATTGTAGAAATGAATACGTGCGGATCCCCTTGAGTTCTTCATTCAATGACAGATAAAACCACATATCCAACTTGACAGAAGTGAAAATGGAAGGAATTCAATGAAAAGATATTTCAAAAACTACACATGTTATCTTATGATCAGAAAGAGACACACCCTATGAGATGTAGTTTTTAAGATAAAATAAAAACCAATGGCTAAAGATTCATACACACCCACACGCAAGCAACTTCATGCATGTTAGATATCTTAGATTCTTAGAAATCTTATATTTATCTTTTATCTTCAATAATTTATTTTCTGTTACTTTGTTATTATGTTTTATTTATATTTTGGACTTAGTCCATATTTCCTTTATTATAAATAAAGTACTATATGTGTATTTTTTACACAAGGGAGATTAATCTCAAACCTATTTTTCATTATGTTCAATATGGTATCAAAATCATAATTTAGAGTTAATACTAGCAAAATTTGATGTTTGTTTAGTTTATTCTTCCACTCACTATCGGACCACCCATTAATGTTTAATCTCACACACAAGATGTATATACCTTGACATGAAGAAATTTGTTAGAAGTTCCACATAAACTAGAAATAAGGTCAATGCACAATATATAAGTGGATGCAAACCTCACCTTACAAGCCATAGGATTGAGTTAGGTTTAAACTTTATTTCTTAACATGGTAGTCTAGTTCCGGGTTATAGGTTCCACGCTTCATCTGATTCCACATATAAATCAGCTATTATCAGTAACTATTTCAAATGGTATGAGGGTGAATAGCCTTCTAAATCCACTGCATTTGTAGCACGTGTAGGTACATCTTTTGTTGGTTAACTCAATCTTCTTCTCTTGTACATAATATAGAGCTATAGCCTTAGTAACATGTGAACTTGTTTGGCTTAAGCAATTGCTTAAGAGTTACATATTAGTTCTAATCCTATATTTCATGAGAGAACTAAACACATTGAGATTAATTGTTATTTCATTTCAGAAAATATTGTATATGGAGATATCAAAATTGAGTTTGTTAACTCAATTGATCAATTAACAGA
The DNA here is from genome assembly GCF_029865625.1 of Vigna umbellata. Lineage (NCBI taxonomy): Eukaryota > Viridiplantae > Streptophyta > Magnoliopsida > Fabales > Fabaceae > Vigna > Vigna umbellata. Next base: position 50,708,949 of record NC_142165.1, on the reverse strand, counting down.
TATTTTTATTAAGTCTTTAACAAGGACCGAGAATTGACTTATCTTATCTTCTATTACTTTGTTATTATTCTTTATTTATATTTTGAGTTTAATTCACATTTTCTTTATTATAATAAATAAAGTATCCTACGTGTATTTTCTACACAAAGGAGATTAATCCTAAACCTATTTTTTATCATGTTCAATAATGCAAATCTTTCACCTTTACTTATGAAAAGAAAGAAAACACATGTTCCAAAAGGGAAAAAGTTAGAACATAGTCGACATTTTATTTACCCAGTTCATACACTTTTCTGGTTGTATAACAACATAACCTATAAAGTAAAGGATAGAAGCACTTCTATCAGAACTAGCAACAAAATTATCAGATCCAGTCCAGCAGACGGCTAGTAAAACTCTTCCGAACACCAATCAAAACACTAAATTATGAGAAAGAAAACTGAAAAAAGACGTTACCACTCGCTAAATAATAAGTTGTCACACTAATAAGTCAGATAGTGGTTAATGCGGCTGTTTGGCTAAATTTCTTAATTAGAAGAAAAAGAATAAGGAAAAATGAAAACAACACTAGTTCAAAGAGAGTTAACTTTGCAGATACGTATCCCTAAAACAAAATAACAAACACATATAGCGGAATACAAGGGAAATCGAAACATTTTTCACACTAAAAAAGATGAAACGGATTACTCAAAAGAAGTACATGTTCACTCCTTTGTAGAAAACAAAAAAGAATGGTGCAAGCAACATGAAGAATGTACCTGGGGAGGCTTGAAGGGATAATCACTAGGAAATTTGATGTCAAGGAAAAAGATTCCACCTTGATAGGGTGTTCCTACAGAGAAGAAGTTGATAAAGGAAAAATGAAAGTTAAGAAGATGATAGGACAGTAATAGGGTTAATAAATAGAATTGGGAATGTGTAGCTACCTGGGGTTCCAATAATGGTGGCAATCCAGTGATATAGGTTATCGCCCTTAGGGCCAGCGGAGCAATCGGGAGGAGGGTCGTTGTTGAGTTCCACCATTTCCCTCTGAATCCTCTTTCCTGAAGCCGACACGGAGGTTGTGGGTATCCATGACGATGTTGAGGAACTCCACGATGATTTTCCTCCCCCTCCTGATATCATCATCAATCTCTCAAACCCCAAACAAACTCGACAATTTTCTTCTTCAAACTTTCCACAACCAAGGACCAGAGTGTTTCATTTCATCCTCTCCCATCTTTTGCTTCCCACTAGCACTACATTTTTATCTCAAGAATTTCAACTCCAATGTTATTTGGATTAATATGATGCCAGTTACTATACTTTTATATCATAATAATGTAACAAGTAATTTTCTCGTCAATGAGAATGGATTATTTATCAAAAATATATTTAATTGTTGAAAAAATTACAGCATTATACCTCCAGTATATGATACAGTTTTTTGAGATTGGAAATAATCACCTCTTGCTTTTAATATTTACAATTTCTCTTTATCCATGTACACAATTTAATATTTTCAAAAGAAAATGAACCAAAAAGTTATCGGAATAAATTCGACAGTAGTGACACTGCTTGCATCTATGGAAATGAGTATCCACTAAGGATAATAAAAAACAAAAAATATAATTAAAAATAAATATATATAATAAAAATTCTTAAAATAAGAACTTATCGTTAAATTATATTGAAGCTATAAAGAAATAAAGTAGACAAAATAATTATAAAAATATAAATACTTTTATTAACTTTTATGACATTGTAATTTCATACCACTAGATGATAAATATTATGAATCATCAGTAGTTTTTTACAAATAATAAAATGAATTGTAATCACAACAATAAAACTGTAAACTAAAGAAAACGGTTACTTAATATTTATAGATTGGTTATAAATTATATATAGATATAAAATCACATGTATTTACTTTTGTAAGATAACAAAAAATAATAAAATTATAATTATAAAAGTAAATATAAATAATTTCTATTTATTTTGTAAATGAATTTCATTTATTTAGTAAATAATTTTTATTTATTTAATTTTAAAAAATAGTTAAATTTTAAAAGATAATTAAATTTAAAAAATCAATTAAACTTAAATAAAACGAAAATTTGAAAGATAAAAATTAAAAAAAAAAATAGACACTAGAAAGGAAATTTTCCTTTATATATGTATAGATGAATAAACAATCAACTCCCCACTGCATGTGCTTCTTTTGTTTTTAAACATCAGTAGCTAGTGTATCGCGTGTCATGCTGTTTTATCAGATGGGTAGCAGCAATACTCTCTCATATATGTAAAATCATTTTTACATTGATGCTGAAATAAATAAATTCATGAAAGAAATGGAGATCTAGATCGATCAGCAAGAAAACTTGTAGTTGCAGATGAATTTTGAACATTCAGAAATCTATAGCAGATCGAACCTTGCGATCATAATACAAAACTAAATTTAAGGAAGAAATGATGGAACTAAAAGCTGCTTGCTTCTAATAACTGCCTGAACCTGAATGACATATAACAAGAGTTATTAAATAGGCGAAGGCAAGAAGCGATATTGCTGTGTTTGTTTCATGTCAAGTGAACAGCTCTGTAAACTACCTAACTTTACTACTACTACTACTGATATTTCAAAGTTCTAGTCCAAAACATGCTTCCATGCAGCTGAAGATGCTAGCCTCCGTCTTCAACAAGCAAACCTTAAAAGGTATCATGCTGAACTCTTAACACCTAATCTGTGTTAACCTTCTCCTCAATACTTGAGTTGCTAAGTATTACTACACCAATTATTATAAGTATGGCACCTGCAAACCACTGTGGAAAAGTTTTTGCATCAGAAAAATGTACAATTGAAGAAGTGGAATACACAAGAGGTATATAACCAGCTATAAGTATTGGTGTGGTTTAGTTATTTAGCACTGTCAGCATCAGTAGCAAAGAAAGAAAAGACAAGCATCCCTTTACCCTGTTAGCACAACAAAAGCAGGAGCACAACAGCATTTAAGTTTATCTGTTTGGTGCCCCTTGAAAATTGTGTCCCGGAGACCTTTTGTAAAATTCCTTTTAAAGTGAAGAGATTTATGTTTGGATTTTTTTATTGCAAAATCAAGTTAGTAGAAAAGCTCCATTATTGTTTTATTGCAACATGTAAGGTATATACAGTTTTTTAAACTCAATGAATTTGGACAATTAATTCATCGACATTAGCCAAACATGTTTAACTAAAATTACATTAAATGGTATTTCAACGTGATCTTAAATGGTCTCATGCGAATCCAAACCAAACACACTAAAACCCAAAGATATACTTGATGTGTTAAAGTGCATCATAAACTTATCCCAGAATAGTTCAGCTCAATTTACAGGGATCCCAAACTGACTCTAGTCCAGAGCCACAATAAATCTGAAGCATCTAGAAGGTTAACCTGATTAATTATTAATCCAATAACAATTCCAAGTTCCAAACAGAGAGAATAGTTCAAAAATGGTGTATGTAAAGGTTCCAGGGATTTTAAAGACAGGCCACAACACTTGTTTCTGGCTGAATACTGCTATTGCAGAGCAACTTATAGTTAGAGTGTGATTCTGAATCCCTTGAAATGTAGTGGCAAGTAACAAGAGAGTTTCAACAGCATTGTGTGTTACTTTGAGGGAAAACATTCAAACTTCAATCTTCTACTCCAAGTGTTGTAACGTGGAATGTTTCCGGGGTCTGGGAACTATTTAATTGTTTAAAATGAAGTGTCTTAAAATGAATAAAATTGTAAGCAGTTTTATAAATTAACCAAACTTCAAACTTCATAACTTGTCCATAAATTTTAAAATTAGTTTATATAGAAGTTAAACATGAAAATGTAGAAAAATCATACAAAAAAAATTTCTGGGTAGATTAGCTAATAGATAAACTAATTTTGATTTTTTTCTTCTTATTTTTCTGTATTGGAAGTGTTCTTGAGAAATTATTTCAAACATGGACAAAGAAAGGATTGTGCAAAAATTGCAATTATAGTATTGATAAGAGAAAGGGTACCTGGAAAGAGAGTGATTCCCTAAAAAGGAAGAAACCTGCTAAACCGGAAGAGATAAAATTGGTAGCGAAATTGGTGACAGTTGCCTGAAGAGAAGAGAGAGCCTTAAGACTATTGACATAACAAGCCCACATCGTTACATTGAACAATAACACCATCCCGTATCTGAGAAACTGTTCAGTTCGCAGTGAGTAACAAAGATTGAAGGAAAGAGAATTGATTATAATATGAAATGCAGAAGTGAAATCTGAATGGTTAACCGAACCTGTTGAAGAGGGAGCTTTACGGAAATGGCTGCAAGAGCGGCATTAAATCCAGCAGAAACAGCCCACGCGTATCCTTTTCCGTTAGTGCCTGAACCTGACACTCTCTCCATGATCCGATTCTGATCGATCACTGTTTCAAATTAGGGCAAATTATCATTATTGGATTTGTTCTTTTGCAAAGGAAACTCCTAATTTGGCAACAGGTTTTGTTGCTGAGACGCGTTTATTCAAAAATATCATAATAAAATATTAAGATATTTAAACAAGATTACTTTTTTCCCTTTACTGCAATGATTAATCTTGAATAACATCCCTTCTCTTCTCTAATGACAAACCAAACTGACTTTTTTTTTGGTACAAGTTTCTTCGTCTGAACCAGAACTATTTTAAGCATTTTTTTTTCTTATTATTTAATATAATAGTATGCTAATTTATCAAGACAAATATTTACTTTGATTTAAATACGTTTTCAACTTATCCAATTAACGGGTCTTGATTGTGATTTATATAATGAAAAAAATATATACCAAAATACATATATAAGAAATTCATAAGAAAATTCATATTTTTCTCTTCTATTTTTCAGAACTCGTTTATATCATGCATGACCTTGACCTTGTTAGCTTTCTATGAAAGTAAGATGAAGACACAAATACACCTAAATAATGTGATCTTTTGATAATACGAGTCACACACTTTTGATAAGTGGTGAAAAACTTAAGTGCAACCAAATTTCTTTTCATCTTTAAAGTAATTGTGGACTTTATGCTTTTGATTTAATTCTAACATTGTTTTCCTTATATTAAGTTTCTATCATTTTAAGTATTTTCTTCATATGGTAAAATAACTTAATTTTAAGTAATTTTGTAAAAATATCAGCAACTTATTTTTGAGTGGGACAATACTTGATCAACACATTTTTTTCGGTCATCCGTTCTCAATTTTTTTAAAATTAAATATTTATGTGTTTTGACTATTCATGAAATACTGAATTTTTGCATAATGCAATTATTGATTTATAAAAGAAATATCAATGTGAAATGATGCATTACTTCAAGAATTCTTCTTAATTATACTATCTGAGTTGCTGGTTGTTGCCATGTATTCTAGTTTTAAAAATTGAAAGAGCAACAATATGTTTTTTCTTGTTTCAACATTTATTACCCTATCACTATATTTGTATTTCTGATGTTATTAGTGTTAGCATAAAAATTCTTTGTCAAAGTAGCTTTTATATATTTCAGAATTTTGTTTACTTCTTGTAGATGACATGCACATGGTTGTTCTATGAATCTACTAAGTAATCATACTCCAAAGATAATGTTTGGTCTAGTAGGAGTCACATATATAAAACCTTTAATCAAGCTCTTGTAATATGTTTGGTCTAATAGCAGTTAAATATATAAGACCTCCATGATGGTTGTATTCTTTCTTTCTATCATTCCATTTTGTTGAGGAGCGCATCTAATTGTTATGTTGAATCCCGTGGTGGTTAGAGAAATTTGCATAAGCAATATATTCTTGACCTGTGCTTGTCCTTAATGCTTTAATCTTGCAAACACTTTGTTTCTCCATAAATCCCTTAAATGACTTAAATGCATTACATGCTTTTGATTTCTATTTCAAAAAATATACCTAAGCTTTTTTCCTAAAGTCATCAATGAAAGTAATAAAATACAAGTTAACACCATGAGTTGGTATCTCTACCATACACAAATCTGAATGAACAATCTCCAATATCTTTCTTTATCTCCAGGATTTTCCAATTTGAAAAGATTTTTTTATGCTTCTTTCCAATTTCACATGTTTCACAAACACTTTCTAGAATGTTTACAACAGAAAAGTCATATACATATTCTTTTATAGATAAAAAATTTAATTCAGAAAAGTGATAATGTTCAAAAAGCATGCACATAAGGAGTTATCATTTGGTACAAAAGAACTTAAGTAGGATAGTTCTTTATGTTGAACTTTCAAAGGAAACAAGTTATTATAAGTCATTTTTTTACCTTGGAAATAAATATCTTATTTTCATCCATCAATGTACAAAAGTCATTACTAATTTGCATGTTGTAGCATTTTTCTAATATTTGTCTCATACTCAATAGGTTTTTTATGAAGACCAGAAGCATAGAAAACATTAGATATGAAATTATGAAAACCATATTTTAATTTGATACCAATTATTCATTTCCCCAAAGTTGGAATATTTGTATTAGTTTCGAACTTCACGATAGATTTTACTCTTTCATCGAGTGAGGAAAATAATTCTTTTTTCCCCCTCATGTGATTCTTGCAGTTATTATCTAAATACCAAATATTTTCATCACTTTCAAAATTATTTGTTGCTAAAAGTAAAGTATGTGGGTTATAAGAACTTTCACGAGTATGTTGATCTTGATTTTCTACTATATTTGCCTATTGTTTGAATCTACAATATACAACTTTGTCTGAAATTTCCACATTAGTAGCAACTGAAATTTGTTTTCCTTGGTAGTTGAAGTCTCATCTTCCTCTTCCTTTATTGATAGATCTGAAATCGTGTCCACCTCTTTCTTGACTAGGTGGCCTGAAATTGTTGTCTTTCCATTATTGATTGTCCTCTAAAGTTGCCACAACCTCTACCTCTTAAATTTATCTTTCCACCTTCACAACTTTTATTGTCTTCACTTTGAATGGATTATCTATGTTGGTAAAATTAACTTGGGGGCATCTTCATTTACTCTTTCAGTTTTCTCCAAAAAAAAATTCCAAAATTCTGCTTACACGACTTTTAATGCTACCTTGCAATTCTATAAATGTCATGGTGTCTGTATTGTGGGACTCAATTATTGTAGTCACCACATGATCAAACTTGATTGGCATGGTGCGTAGAATTTTCTCCACCACCTTGTTTTCTGAAATATCTTCTCCATATACCCTCATCTTATTAACAAGGTTTGTTACCCGTGAAAATTATTGTTTCATGGTTTTTGAATTGGACATCTCATATTTTTCATATTCTCGATGCATGGATTGTAGTTTGGATTTCAAAGCTTTTCTTACTTCTTTGCATGTTTTGACATTTGTTATTTTTCCAAAAATTGAATAGTCTACATCTTGGTGAATTTGTGATAGCGCCACCTTTGAGTTGTATCATCAACTCCTTGGTGTAAGCGTAGTTAAATAAAGCTCCAACTATTGTGATCTTTCAATGGATGGACATCAACAATGTCCAATAAGTATAATCTAGTTTCCCGTCTAATTTGAGACTGGACTAAATAATATTGTAATCTATGACAATTTCTCTCTCTTTAATAAACTCTACAAATTTGATAAAGTGAAAAGTTTCTTATTCCTCACACACTCAATTTATTTTACTATCTCTCTCACAAACTCACGAAACTAATGTTGGATATAACCAACTCTAATACCAATTTGATACTAAGAGGACATATATAAGAAATTCAAGAACTCGCGCTTTTACTCTGTTAAGCACAAACTCTATTGTTTTTCAAAGCTTACTTACATTATGCATCACCTTGGTAGCTTATTTATGAAAGTGAGATGAACAAACAAACCAAAATAATACATGCTTTTAATAATGCACTCATGGGTCACACACTTTTGATAGGTGTTGAAAAATTCAGGTGCAAACAAATTTCCTTTTATCTTTAAAGCATTTGTGAGGCCCATACTCTTGATTTAATTCTAACAAAATAATGGTAGAAACAATATATGACTTACTTTTTAAAATTCTTGGTATTGTTTCATTATATAAGTGTTTTAATTTATAATAGTCTAATTTAATATGGTTCTTTTCAATTTAAGTGGATTTTATTGTAAAATGAGTCTTTTTACATCTTTTTTTTTCTTTTGTCACACAAATTTTCTACTATGTTTCTACTGGGATGATATCAATTTAAGTTTAGAATTATATCCATAAGTTGTTCTTATTTTGCATGTCTCTTATTAAATTTTAGTCTGGTCTCATAGTTCTTTAACAAGATTTATTTCAACATTCATCCATTGCTCATTCTTTCAAATCGTTTGTTAAATTAAATGCTTGTTGATAGAGTGATGAATTGTCAATCTCAATCATAATCATAACATTCACTTCATCGATATCAAGGTGTATGCATATGCTTAAAATTCCTTTTAACGACTCCTTAACCTACTTTTCTTTTGTTGCTCGTATTTCTTTCTTGAGTTCAAACAATATGACTTTGTTAATAGTTTCTACTTGCCTAATTATTTTAAGAGTATTCCATCAAAATATATTAAAAACATAAAAATAAAATAATAATAATAATAATAATAAATAATAATAATAAATTTGATTTAATATATTCAAATATATTAAATTATAATAAAATATTAAAATTAATTAAATAATTATTAAATTTTAAATAAAAATGAAAATTTTAAAAAACTTATTTATATATTAAAATCTATAAAATATGTTAATACTTTTGCTTTTTATTTAAAATTTAATAAATATTAAACTTAAAAAAAATTTATAATATTACTTATTATATTTTTATATTTTAATAATTAATAAAATATAATTTATATTTTTAAAATAGTTTTATTAAGAAAATTGAAAAATAATAACTAAGAATAAAAATGAAAATAAAAATAATACTTAAAATTATATTTAATATATTTAAATATATTAATATTTAAATATATTAAATTATATTAAAATATTAAATTAAATTTAATAATTATTAAAATTTTAAAAAACAAATTTTGAAAAATTTGTTAATCGGATATAGATATTCGATAAGTTATGAATCGGATATCCATATCCGATAAAGAATGGTTTTTAAAATTTTATTTCATATATAAATTTTAATAATTATTTATTTTAATTTAATATTTTAATATAATTTAATATATTTAAATATTTTATTTTATAAAATTTTATTTGTTATTTGATAAATGATTGTTTTAAAATTTTGTTTATTATTTAAATTTTAATAATTACTTTATTTAATTTAATATTTTAATATAATTTAATATATTTGAATATATTAAATATTTTATTTAATATAATTTTATTTTTTTGTTATTATTTTTATTTTAATTATTTTATTTTTATATTTTTAATATAACTATTATTATAATATAAATTATATTTTAATAATTATTAAAATATAAAATTATATTAAATAATATTAGAATTTTAAATTTAATTATTATTAAGGTGGTGTAGAGTTTTTTAACAAGAAAAAGAAAAGAAAAGAAAAATATATTTATTAAAATTAAAAATAAATTTTTTTATAAAGTTAAAGGGGTAGGATAATGATGAGATGTGAGAAGGTTAAAATGGAATTTTTGGAGGTGCAGGATGAGATCTTGGAGGTGTAGGATGAAACACTTAATTATTGGAACGACAGCGTTTTAGTAGCACTTGTTCAAACGATTCGAGTTCTCGTGCTCTTACTCGTTTCTGTTCGGTAACTTTTCTTGTATTCTTGCTTTTGTTAATATAATTTCTTTTTCTATGTTTTGTACGTTTTGGTAATAGAAAATATGTTGTTCTTACATTGTGTGCTCGGTTGAGTTTAGTATTCTTAGTTCTATTCTGTTATATGCATTCTTTTTCAATTTTAGTTCTTTTTCATTTCTGTTTTAAATCTGTCTGAGAATGTTTGTCCGGTTTGATTTGTACATACTTGTTATGGTTCAATTCTAGCTATTTTTGTGTTTTTCAGTTTCTTTTAGGTAAATATATGATGTTGTTTGTCTTGTATATACCTATCACATGTGTCTGTGTTTGTTTTGTGCTGTTAGGAGCCTTACCCACTTACACATTGAGGGCACATTAAAATACTTGTTCTGATGTACATAAATCTGTTCAGCATTTGTTTTACTTAAGATTAAAATTGTAAAATAATTCTAGAGGGCTTGATTGATCCTCTCATAATCTTCTATTTATAAAAATAAATTGATACAAGAGTACATGATAATTAGGGTAACCTTAGACACAATATAATCATGATAGAGTAACCTAGACACAATATAATCATGATAGAGTAACCTAGACACAATATAATCATGATAGAGTAACCTAGACACAATATAATCATGTTAAATAGGGTAACCTAGACACAATATAATCACGATAAATAGGACAATCCTAGACACAATATAATCATGATAAATAGGGTAGCCCTAGATATAATATAATTATAATAAATAGGGTAAATATTCTAACAGTTTTTGTAGTAAAACAGGGTAAAAAAATTTTCTTAAGATGTAAATACCTACTTTCAAAATCTGTTTTAGTTTACTTTTTTCATTCATTTTTAGCTTAGGTTCTTTTGATTTCAAATCTGTTTTAGAACTTCTTTTTAGTTTTCTTGTTCTATTTTCCTATTTCTGAAATTGTATAGATTCTTTTCATCATTAGGTTCTAGCTTTTACTTGTTCTGATCTAAACCTGTTTTGTTTTGGTTAACCTTTTCTTTGATTAGGAAGTTTATAGGAATATTTTAGGTTTATTTTTTAATATCTTAGGTAGTTTAGGACTGATTGTAGGTTTCTTTGCTCTCTTTCATTTCGGTCTTCTTATTACAGCTTCTTATTCTGATCTTTCTAACCATGGTTTCATTTCTTTAGCTTGGTTGCTTTAAGATTCTTTTTCATTACTTAGGCTCTGTTGTTAGTCTTTACTTTAAACTCCCTGTAGGTTTTTCTTCCTTATACAATTATGTTTTGCTTATGTAACCATTTTTTTAGTAAAAATGTTAAGACAAATGGGATGTCGCTTCTATTCAAAGAAGTATCTAACCATTTTTTTTAGTAAAAATGTTAAGACAAATGGGATGCCGCTTCTATTCAAAGAAGCCGCAAAAGAACACACAGGGCTTGATTTACTGCGTGATTTTTTCGAGTCTCTTAAAAAGGTAATAGAAGAGGAAAAAAGAAAAAGGTTATGAGTCTCTTAAAAAGGTAATAGAAGAGGAAAAAAGAAAAAAAGTTACAGGGCTTGATTTACTGCGTGATTTTCTCGAGTCTCTTAAAAAGGTAATAGAAGAGGAAAAAAGAAAAAAGTCATGAGTCTCTTAAAAAGGTAATAGAAGAGGAAAAAAGAAAAAAGTTATTAGAAAGTTCGTCAAGCGTATTCTAAAGGAAACAGAAGAGGAGAAGAAAAAAGTTGAGGAAAAAAGAAAGGCAGAATGTTTCTCGAAGAAGCCGAAGCCCGATTCATAAACATGCCGAAGAAAGTGGAGAGAATGTTATATTTCTTTTTTTAGACTCAACCAACAATGACACATAGACAGTCACAAACACGTTATTTTGTCATGAATGGTATAGTTTTATTCCTGTTATGTAGTTGTTACTACAAAGTTCAAAGACGTATTAGAAAGAAAAAAAGAAAAAAATTATTAGAAAGGTTGTCGCAGTCAATTCAGCGTATTATAAAGGCACTAGAAGAGGAGAAGAAAGACTCGAAGAACGATTAAAGACATCCCTATTTTTGTACGAATGTCTCATATAGGTGTGGTGATTGGAGCGAAGCGCGCGAGGGAGGGAGGAGGAAGCGGTGGAGAAGAAGGAGGTGGAGCAAAGAAAGATACAGTGCTGCGTCTGCACCACCAGGGTCCTGGGGACGCGAAAGCTGAACCGTTGGGTTATGAGAGGGAAAACATTTGGTTGAAACTGATGATACGAAAGGTATGTGGGAGTGGGAGAATCAGAAATTGAAGAGCAGAGAATGGAACAGAGCGCTGAGAGAAACCAAAAGCAAAAAAGTAAAAAAAAAAAAACCTAAAAAATTGCCTGACTGGACTGGACCACGTGCCACGTCATTAAAATTTGCTTCGTCAGCGTGCCACGACTTAATAAATTTAACGCCGTCTATTAAAATTAACGGCAAGGTTCCAATTGACTCAGTTTTACAAAAATAGGGACCTAATTGAGATAAAAATAAATACGAGGACCTATATGAGACATTCGTACAAAAATAGGGATGTCTTTAAGGATTAAACCATAAACATGCAGAAGAATTTGTCATCAATGGCGTCTTCATTTACTCTTTCAATTTTCTCCAAAATCCTACTTACATGACTTTCAATGTCATCTTGCAATTCTGCAAGGTTTGTTACCCGTGAAAAATATTGTTTCATGGTTTCTGAATTGGATATCTCATATTTTTCATATTCTCGATGCATGGATTACAGTTTGGATTTCAAAGGTTGCTTTACTTATTTGCTTGTTTTGACATTTGTTATTTTGCCAAATCTTGAATAGTCTACACCTAGGTGAATTTGCGATAACGCCAGTTGGTCCTTCCTTTGAGTTGTATCATCAGCTCCTTGGCGTAGGCCTAGTTCAATAAAACTCCAACTATTATGAGCTTTCAAATGGATGGACATCACAATGTCCAATAAGTGTAATGTAGTTTCCCATCTAATTTGGGATTCGACCAAACAATATTGTAATTTGTGGCAATTTCTCTCTCTTCAATAGACTCTATAAATTTGATAAAGTTAAAAGTTTCTTATTTCGCACACACTTAAATTTTCTTACTAACTCTCTCACAGACTCACGAAACCAATGTTGGATCTAACCATCTCTAATATCAATTTGATACCGAGAGGACATATATAAAAAATTCAAGAACTCACGATTTTGCTTTCTTAAACACAAATTCTATTGTTTTGCAAAACTTACTTACATTATGTATCACCTTGGTAGCTTATTTATGAAAGTTAGATAAGCAAACAAACCAAAGTAATACAACATTTTGATAATGCACTCATGGATCACACATTTTTCGTAAGTGTTGAAAAACTCAAGTGCAAACAAATTTCTTTTTATCTTTAAAGTAGTTTTAGGCCATGCTCTTGATTTAATTCAACCAAAATCAATGGTAGAAAAAATATATGACTTACTTTTTTTAATTCTTGGTATTGTTTCATTATATAAGTATTTTATTTTATAATTATATTTTTTAGTCTAATTTAATATGGTTCTTTTCAATTTGAGTGGATATTATTGTAAAATGAGTCCTTCTACATCCTTTTTTTTTCTTTTGTCACACAGATTTTCTACTTTTTTTCTACTAGGATGATATCAGTTTAAGTTTAGAATTATATTCTTGTTCTTATTTTGCATGTTTGTTATTAAATTTTAGTCTTGTCTCGTAGTTCTTTAATAAGATTTAGTTCAACATCCATCCATTGTTCATTCTTTCAAATTGTTTATTAAATTAAATGTCTGTCAATAGAGTGATGAATTTGTTAATCTCAATCAGAATCATAACATTCACTTCGTCGATAGTAAGGTGTATGCATATGCTCATAATGCTTTTTAACAACTTTTCAACCTACATTTTTTTTGTTGCACATATGTTTTCTTGAGTCCAAACAATATGACTTTGTTAGTAGTTTCTACTTGCCTAATTATTTTGAGTGTTCCATCAAGTTGATTGCATGTCATACCAAGTTCATGGCAAAACTCCTCAAAATCATTTCTTAATTAATCGTATTTCATTGTTTATTATGACATTTAAAAACTACATATTGACATATTATGTTTTTCACACAAATTTATATAATTTTTGGACTACTATCTTTACTAGAGGTTTTGATTCCTTTTGTGAAGTGATCAGCAATTACAATAAAGAGCTTGCATTGTTTGTGTAATGATGAGGAAGAATTAATAATGTTTATTTCCTAGGTAGTGAAAGGTTGATGTTGAGGTGAGTTGATGATGAAACTTTTTCAATGTAAAAGGTTGATGTTGAGGTGAGTTGATGATGAAACTTTTTCAATGCAAAAGTGTATTATGTTTTTATGTTGTTGTCACCTTAAGCAATTCTTGACATAGTTTGTATAATCTCCTTTATGTATTTTTTTTCCCATTATGTGTTTGGCTTGGGTAAGGGTAATTCATCTTATTAGTGGTGTTAAGAACCCATGTTTAAATGATTTGTTCCTTACTGTTTTGGTTGTAGGATCAAAGATCTCTACAAAATATTCATTCACACTTTTTTCAAATTCAGCTTAGGTTATCTTAAACACTTTTTAGTTAACTCCTTTATACTTTCTTGATGTTCAAACTCCAAACCGTACGAACGGGTATTATCAAAGGCGCTCTGATGCTCAAATCAGTAATCTAATCGATCGGGATTATGTTAAAATCTCAAATTCGCAATAAATGCAATCACCTACTTTTTTATCTTTAACTTGTATTTATAGGTGTTGACTTGGGCTTGTGATTAACAAGATCATAATCACGGTCCATAGTCTTAATAAGTAGAACTTACCGGTAAACCTGATTAGAGATTATTCTTAAAGTTATTTAAAATTACGATCGTTTGACTTTCCTGCTTTCATTGGCCAACGTTGGTTGTAGTTGGACCTTCATTGAGTCCATCTTGATTCATAATTGGCTGCAAAAGTAGTTCAACTCTTTAACTTACATGAATTTGGCAACCTAAGCCTTAAATCTTGTAGATTTGACATTATTTATTTGTTTAACATTATCAAAGAATGGATCTAACATAAACATCATGACCATGCGGTGTAACACCACCTCAAGGTTTACGTTTTTTACCTTCATTGCTACCTTCATTGCTACTTCGTGGAATCTTTCCTTAATGTCCCTATTTTCTTGGTCATAAATGTGTAAAAATAAATTATAGAGTAGGTAGGTAACTTAAGAACTACTTAAAGTTGTTTGTTCGAAAAAGGTCGAAAATACTGGTAGGTCTGAGCAACGGCCGGATTGGGTCGGATTTGGGATCAATCCGACTGATACGTTATAATTTGAATTTAACATTTTAAGACCCAATATGACAGTTTAATTTATCTAGTTAATTGAACATAGATAATTTAGGTTACCGTTAAATATGGGTTAATATGGACGGTAACATTATAACATAGGAAAATGGAGTAATAGATGAGATGAATTTCGTTTCTAGTGATGAATTAGAAGAAACATTAATAAAAAAATAAAATAAAAATAAAAACTAGATTTAATAACTACCTATCTTAAGAGTGATGAATTACAATGATCCCAAATGCACTAGATGGGACACATCTGAAGAATAAAATGGACAAAAGAAAAACAAAATCGATGATGAACACATTACACGAACCATTAAATGAGCATTCATAGAGCCAAAAATACAGCAATTGCAGATATCAAATACTTAAGACTACACACTTGCAGGTTCACACTTCCACCAAAGGGGCCTGATGGCCCTAGTGCTGTTGGAGGTATACTCAATCCACCAGTGCTCGAGTTTGAACTGATGAAAAAAAATCCATCAACATATAACAAATTCAAAATGCCCCAATTGATTCTTGTTTGAAAACTTTTTTACATAAATAGTTTTAGGAAAGAAAAATAAAGAAAAAATTAAATTCAATTATACATGAGTTAATTTGTGTAGCTTATTATTTCTTATAGCTACTCCAGTAGATAAAGTAACTTTTGTTAATAAAAAAATCATTTTTTCTTGTTCTTTTTCTCTATTAAAAGTGTTCACAGAAAAAATTTCACCAATAGAGCTTAAGTCTAATGAATGAAGGATGTATAAAGATTGAGATTCTATACCTTCCAGTAAATATACAGGATGAAGAACCTGAAACAAAGTATACAGAATTAATTGGTTAAGTAACTTCCTACAATTCCTCAACACAAAGATATGACAACACTCACAAAGATATGCATCCAGTCAATAATAATACTGCTACAGACGCAATTACCTAAGCCTACATAACAAGTTAATAGACAACTGAAGTGCAGCTTATTGACACTGTCGCTCTAATTCTTTAACTACTATTAAGCAATGAAACTGAAACCAAGAGATGTTGTATTACACTACGATCAAAGAAGGGTTACATTATTTATTCTAATATTCAACAGAGTAATGGATCTATCTTTTAAGGTTATGCCAATGATAGTAATTAAATTCAATTTGAACTGTACAAACCTACAACTTTACACCACTCTTACAATTATTCAAAGACTTCTTGCTAAATTTATCTAATGATAATAATAATATGACAAGTAGAGACAAGGTCACCAACCAAAGACTTTAGAATCCATAATTTATTATCCCATAATGTTTTGCAGGGGAATTGGAAGTATTTATTCAACTTCAATCTTTGAGAAGCAATAGATGTGTAATGGTGTAATTTGGAAAGCATGTAGGCATATGTGCCTATACATTGACAAGCTATAGTTATAATTGTTTTCTTGGTCCATTGGTCAATCAAATAGATATGATACAGTGACCAACGAAGCTCTCAGTTTCCTACAACTGTTAGTGCACAATTTGGAAACAAAATGGTTATGTGTTACAGGAGAACAATAGCAGAATGAGTTAAAACAGAAACAAGAAATCATATCAACTTACTAGGATCCTTGGAAGTAATTGTAGCAGTACCGTCAAAGTCGCAAGTTCCACCACTACTATGCTTTTTCTGATAATAATCATTGTAAGCATAAGATGCATGACTTTTCACATTATTGGGGAGATAGCATGGCTGCCCCTGTTGAATTGCAGCACAATTAGCTCCTCCTTGTCCACAAGCCCAGCTCAGGCCAGATTGCAGCTTATCAGTGTCTGCACCGTCTTTAGCCACACAAAAAACTCCTGAAGAATTTCCAGCAGTAATCTGGTCAGAAGCACCAAAACTCAAAGGAAAAACAGTACTCCCATTGGTATAAAAGATGCCCCAATTTTTTTCTGACACGGGCCCATCCACCTTGTCTTCATTAAACAATTCATATATGTATGTATTGATGGCTATGTTTGGCTGACTAGGAGGACCTGAATCATTCATGACCCGCTGAATCATGTTATTAATGTAGAGTTCAGCATTTTCTTCAGTAGCATCTGGTTCATTGGCTCCGCCAAATGATGGCCAGCCAGTCTCTGTGACAATAATGGGTATATTCTTGAAATTTAAAGCTTCTATAGAGTAGTAGGTAGCATCCACCATAGCATCAAACATACTGTTATAATGAAACAGAGTGTTCGGGTCAACAATTTGCTTCACTGAAGGGAGAGGACGGAAGAGAGCATATTCAATAGGGAAAATACCATCTCCTTTAGTATAACCATAATAAGGGTAGGCATTTAACATGTAGGAGGAATTGGTGTTCTTCAAAAACTGAAGTAGTTGATACATAGTACTGTTCCATGAAGAGTTAAAGTTGGCAGCAGAAGGAGGAAAAGGCTTAGGGATAATATCCATAGATTGGGGAGTTGAAACTTTGACCTGGAAGTTTAGGTTTGCAGCAACCAGGGCTTTGTGAAGAGAATTCATGGCAGGAACCAGAACAGGGGCGACATTTGGGATTGTGGAAAGAACCTCACTGCCAACTGCTATTGCTGTGATATTGGTGGAAGGGACATAAGCAACAACATTTTTATTAATCCAGGCTGCAGCTGCTGATGGAGACTCTCCAATCCTCAGTACATCCTCATTGGTGACACCAACAATTACTTCAATACTTGTGTTTGAAAGTGCTTGTAGTAAGTGCACATTAGCATCATACAAACGCACATGAGTAATTTGATTACCCCGTAGAATGTCAACTATATTCGAAGCAGATGGCAAATCAGAAACATCAGTGCCAATGTTTACCCCCACGTATGCACCTGCAAGTTAAAAAATTAGATCTAGCTTAAACTGAAAAAGATAATACAGTCAAAACCGTACACACACAAACCTAATCTCTTCCCCTTGTGGCAACTATAACACATGTATTAAAATAAACAGCATGACCAACGTACAAGAAACAGTATTTTTTACTGTAAAATCTTTGCTCGTGACTATCAAATTACAACACAATCTCAATCCAGCAATAAAGGAAACACCTAATCAATTTTAGCTAATAAATAATAAATGCAAATTCAAGCATAGGAGAATCAGGCAACTCTGCAGTCAGCTTGACGAACTAATGACTTCGCAGGAAGAATCTGATAGACAATGAAAAGGTATAAATTACCTGATGTGGTGGTAAGCATAGCAATAGTTAGCAACAAAACACTCGCAAGCCATGTTTCAAGCGTCATCACATCCAGCACAACCTCAGCACCAAGCTCAGCCCAATGTTGCTGCCCAGCAAAGCCTTAGCTATCAAACTTCACCCAAAAAAAACACGAAATCACATTTTGAACAATTAAAAACACCAACAAAACACAAACAGGAAACTAAAATACGCAAAGACCAAAAGTAGGACCAACCAACAATAATCAATGTACACTCCCACATGCACTCTAGCACAAAAACTGACACAAAATCAAATCTAGTAAGAACAAGTTTTCCAAATAGGTACATTGTGCACATCAACTCTCAGTCAAAACAAAAATAAAAAATAAAAAAGGTTGCGTTTTTAAAAACTTTTCTAAAAATGGAGGAGAGAGATGTGGGATTCCCCTTTTATTACCAAATAACCTAACCCTGGTAAAAGGGTTTGCAAATAAAGCAAGAGAAATGCGGAGTATGGACCTGATTTTGTTAGAAACCCACTAAAGTGGGTGCTGGGTAGCTACTCTTCTCTAGTTGAAAGGTAGGACAGAACAAAACAGAACAGAAAAAAGGCAACAGCTTTGAGCACAGTACCAGGTATCAGAAGCTGAAACAATGAGAAAATTGAAGTAGGGGATTTGGGTTACAATGTGTAGGTGCAGTGATACATTCAACAAACTAGTTTTTGGTGTGTTGGGAGAAGAAATGAGAATGAATTGAGGAAGAACGGGTGAGAGAGAGAAGGAAGAGGTAACAGTGTGAGTTGCAACACTCACTCACTCCCACTGAGTTATTACTACCAGACAACATTACATCCACATCATTGCCTTCCATTTTGCCCTATGCTCTTCTTTTCTTCTCTCTTCATTTACCCTTTTTTTCACATTTTTTTATGAATCTGCACATGCACCTTCCAATTTCTTTATTAATTATTCATAAATAATGCACTCACTATAAGCTTCTTTTCAAAAGATTCTTCCCTCTTTGATATATCATATTTCTAACATGATAACACCTACTAATAAAACTAATTTATTGTTATAAAATGTGAATCAAATTAATTTTCATTATTATTATTATTTTCAAAATACTTTTTTATTATTTATTTATACAAAACACAAAGACTAATAATAATAATTAATATCAATAAATAAGAAATCTAAATCTAAAATTGTACACAAATTATCAAATATTTTATGAAGATACCTATAATTTCTTCTTAAGAATTACTATTTTAAATGTTATCTATGGAATAAAGTAAAATTGATAATTAAACTTTTTATCTATTCATTGCATTTAGTTCCATTACATTTCTCTTAAGAAAGTATGCCTAAGAAAAGAAGTTCAATATAATTGATAGTTAATCTAAGAAGATTCAAGATTTTGTAAGAAAGTCAATACAAAATTAAAGTCGAAAAAACCACATTAATAACCTTTGAAATATTTTTAAATGGTATTGAACTTTTTTCAGTTTTAAAAAATAATACTTATTTCACTTATATATTTATCTTGTGCATGGTTTGGATAAATCTTTAGTTTACAATAAACAAGTAATTTTATTTTTATAAATTGTAGTTTCTATCTAGATAAATAATTTGAATCATGATGTAACTTTATTTTTAATTTTCATGATTTGTAAAATAGTAAAATTTAATTAGAAATCCATACATGTATTCATATTTAAGAAACTTTTTTTAATGTACTCTATGGAAGAAATAACTCCTGAAAATAAGTTATTAATTCTGATTTGTATAAAAATAGATTAATTAACACTGTTTATTTTATTTAGTAGAGTGACACCCTCCCTTAATACAAGTGACAAGTATTTTCTTTCTAAAAAAATAGTACATAAATATAATTTAGCAATATTATAGAAAAATAAGTTCGAAATCTCCAAAATTAAAATATTAATGTGGTTTTATAAAACAAAAAACTTGTAAAACATGAGAACACGATTTTATCAAAATAAATGAATGTATGGGGATTATCTTATTTTGAAAAATTATAACATAAGTGTGTATTGTGAAAAATGTGAAACACATACAAATATAGTTTGAATACTATTTTATCATAATGACACTTAAAATTAAAATATAAAGAATCCTCTGAAAAATATTGAGATAGGAAAAATATTTTTTAAAGTACATTTTCCAGTTTATATATTATAAAATTTTAATTTTTACATTTTAAAAGTTAGATGAATCCAAAAGAGGTATTAGTTTTTGCAACAGCTAAGGACAAAACCCGTGACCATGCTATTCATTAATGTTCTCTACTTCTTTTTTTTCTTTTTCTTTCTTTTGACAGAATATTTTTCTTTCCATATATAGTATGACTCTTATTCTTCCATTTATCTATCAAATAATATTTGGACTTAATTATTTGATTGAACATAAATTTAATAAGAGGTTCAAATAATTTTGAAATAAAAAGTGTTACGATGCAGACAAGAATAATTAACAAAATATTTATTTTTAATCAGCTAAAAGACAGTAGAATTTTATGAAAAGTAAATAAAGATCTTTAAAATATTTTTATATTATAAATTTTAAAACTTTAATCTATTAAATTTTTATAATCTATGCTTTACTAAATTATATTACTTTGATAAAAAAATGTTATGTTATCTAAATATGTCAAATATGTATATTAAACGAGTTCGAATAAAATTGAAGGTAAATAATTTATAATTCACGAAAAAATAACCATTTACTAGTTTAGTTTAATTTTTAACCATTATTTCTAGGGTTAAATATGTTTTTAGTCCCTAAACTATTGACCGTTTCTGGTTTTCGTCCCTCTTCCAAAGTAAGGTACAATTTAGTCCTCAATCTTTAAAAAACGTTCGTTTTAGTCGAAAAAACGAACGTTTTGAGGACTAAAACGAGGACTAAAAACAAAATTTTGAGGACTAAAACGAACGTTTTTCTAAAGAATGAGGACCAAATTGTACCTTACTTTGGAAGAGGGACGAAAACCAGAAACGGCCAATAGTTTAGGGACTAAAAACATATTTAACCCTTATTTCTATATTAATGTTGGATAAAATATGTGAAGAGTTTGACTATATTACTGTAGGAAAAGAAAAGGTCAATTCACTTTAATTGTATATCAATAAATATATAAAATAAATCAGTAAAATAAAACACTTTTTAGTAAATCCACTCACCAACTTAGATCAAACCGTCAAGAAATTTTTAACTCACGAAAAACTAAATCGAGTAAAATTCAATTATTTTGAGAAATCTGTACCACCGACAATTGCGTGAGCGTATTTTGAGATTGATTGGGTTTTAGCAAATCATCTTGCTATTGTCACATGTTGTAGAGGCGAACATACTCAGCATTGATATTATATGGTTGCACTATGTAGACCATGTTATAAGGCATGAAGACCAAACTTATCTTCGTCTGATTTTGCTGATACCAACATTGGTCACTAGTGCAAATACAACGTATAACGTCACGCGTTCAACATCCAACCACTGAATAACCAACGTTAAAAATGACCGGTGACATTCTTGTAAATAAATGCAATTATTAGGCATCATTTAGAATTGTAATTCGATGTCAATTTGTTATATTATGTAAATTTTGCGAAAATGTTGACGTTAAAAGGTTAGTGAATTCAATAAAAATTTGAGCGAGAGATTGAAAATTTATTCACTTTATCTTAGCGCGCGATACCCTCTTCTTTGCTCAAACTTTTCTGGAACGAAGTTTGACGACCATCACATGTAATCTTTCTTTCCTATGTTACAAATGCATGATAATTAAATACTTTAGGTATGATTTTCGTTTGTTTTGACCGATTATTTTCGTGTTTTTGTCCTTCATAGGCGCATTCTGCTTTCTCTCTCATTGGTGACAACACTTTATTCCGACGAACCCATCTTTTGAAGGTTAGTTTTCGTTTTCATTTTGAAGAATTTATTTGTTAAACATGTTTGTTGTTGTTTGATTGACCCTGTTTTTTGTTTTGTATTGTTATTTGTTGTTGATACTACACTAGACATTCATAGTTCGTTATGTTGTATAAAATACCAAAAACTAAAATTTGTTGTTTTTTCTGCATTTTAGGTCTCGTAGAGTTGTTAAAAAGATCACAATTAATTAAAAAAAACAAAAAATAATTTCTTAATGTCAAATATTGTCAAAATTTGACGTTAATTTGTTTGACGTCGAATTGTTTTATGTTCGACATCAATTTAACGTCTCTTGATATGACGTCGACCTCGAATTCGACGTGAAAGGTTGAAAAACACCGACGTTATACGGTGTTTTTGTACTAGTGGGTTCAAAAGGGTATCTCATCCATATGTTATTCCTACTGCCGATCAGGACCGACCTAGTCTTACTCCTAGACTTTGATGACATATTCCATATGACGTGCTCGTTGGTCGTAGATCTCCCATAAATAATGGTTTATTGGTATGTTATCCTACATTATTTATTTTATAAAGTTCATTTATGAATGTTTATTATTTTTTGTGTAACTGTTAATGCAGGGTTCTTTAAGGTGCATTGCCATGATCTTAGAGACGATGATCTTTTGTCGTGATGTGAGCGAGATGATTATAACATGTGATCATACCAACGAGACCCTGTAAATAGCTCGTGTTTCGGTTGAAGAACATTCACCAAGCAGTAGAGGTCGTCAGAATGTATGTGGCAGACGATCATCTTCATCCGGATAACATTGTCTTTTATAAGTATTCATTTTTATTATCTTCTACTATTGCTACTTTTATTGTAATATTTTGATTTAAGGAACATTTTATGAACATAATTTAACATTTTAGTTCATATTTACATACTCATTCATTTGTATGTATTTCTTTAGATAATGGAGAGATGAGAGATTTATATGCGTGAGAGTATAACGCTATGTAATTAATTAACAACAATATTCAATGTTTATTTATATATTTCTTCACATTACATAAAGATCATGGTTCAACTAAGTCAATATAAGAGGTAGTAATGTCCATAAACTATGCAAATGTTTGCATCCTACTTGTATAAAAAGATGACCATGTTCATACCTCAAGATAACAATGGAGTGAGAATATGATATCCATCAACCTTCTTGTAGGTGAATTTATATTATTAAATGAAAGGACAAGTAATTTTTAAATGAAAGAAAAAAAATAATAGCATTACCTGCACAAAATGAAATCCATGAATGTGTCCTATACAAACTAATTGATATTGTCTTATATCAGAACGTGGTATGCTACGTAGTGGGAAGATATTATAATTCTGACCATACACAAATAGACTAAGATTACATTATATCGATTACAATTGCATAGCCAATGTACAGTATAGTCATCCACTTGTTCACATTAACTTGTAAGAAATGAAAGAAATTGTTATGAAATAAGAAGAAAACAAATAATAAATACTTATTCAATATAAGAATGTGATTGTGACTTGACTAACAAAGATTTCATCAGTTCTTGAAGTCGGTCATAACTTCCCACTAGTGTTGCATATTTTTACGCCATTGACAAAGTTCTTTGTAGAGATCATGTCGGACAAGGGGCCATGATTCTTCCCTCAACCCTAATTACACAACAATGCTTCTACCCCCACAATGACCACCACCAGCCACGACATCAACAACATTGACAATGTTTAGGTGACAAATAGGATGAAAGTGCTCTATCATGGGTACTTTCCTTCTTTGCACGAGTTTTGGCTTTGATTGCAATTGTTTTTTCCTAGGTGAAGATTCATTTGTTAGGTGCAAGGCATCTACATGCTCAAAATATGATAATTCATGCTTTGTAGACCTTTTTTTTCGTTGAAGTTTACTTTTTTGTGCATCCTTTGTCTTCATGTAATGGAAGTACCATAAATGTCATTGTAGGATAAGTAATTTAAAGTAACTTTTGTTTGATGATGACTTTACCTCTAGTGTTAACCTCTTTGAATCGTTCCCGAACCATATCAAGTTCACATTCAATGGATAACTTTATTGAGATTCATTTGATACATTATTTGGAAATCTCAATCTGGTCCATATTATATGAATTTTAGCTAAAGGAATCACCTTAGTGTCATATCGTGCTAATTGACAACCATAAGGAAAATTATATGCTTGTCTCAATATACATCCACAATTTTCACTATTTAGTCTTATATGTTATACTCGTTCTAATTTTCCAACAATGAGTCTCAAAATGTATTTAGATACACGTCCAACAAGTCTTTTATATCTCATTCCTTTATAAGCTTCACTCATAAGACTAAGACTATTTTCGAAGGACACCATAGTCTTATTATGTTGGAGGATAATGACGTTATGAATAACATCCCAACAAATACTGCTTTAAAAAAAATCAGGCTCTAGTGAATAAACTCAACTCTGACAAAAATTAATCAACAGTATCATAAAATATTTAACAAAAACAAGTAAGTAAAATAACATCAAAACATATTTGTTTGTTGTTGTGTTCCCTAAATACATTACTCTTTTTGTCCAGGCTTTTACAAAGTATGTATTGTATGTAATAATTCAAGCATGATTTATATATTCAAAGAATAAAGGTCATGAACTGCAAACATACTGAAGGTGATTCACATACTTACCAAAC
Source organism: Vigna umbellata (assembly GCF_029865625.1). NCBI lineage: Eukaryota > Viridiplantae > Streptophyta > Magnoliopsida > Fabales > Fabaceae > Vigna > Vigna umbellata. The sequence goes on along the minus strand of NC_142165.1, from coordinate 50,684,080 downwards.
ATGGTGTGATTTTCACAATCCATGACATTTTTCCATGCTTCCATGACCAAATCTCACACCTCAACAAAATTAACCAATCTTTTGCACTTGGCTTTAACATTGTTCAGAATATGGAAATGACATAACAATTGATATGACTTAGGGAATACATTGCTAATGGTATTCATCAAAGTCAACTCTCTGTCACTGACGATGACTTGTGGACAACCCTCAGATGTTAGAAATAAACCTTCCATTCCTTTCAAAGCCCAAGTGAAATTATTTAGTCGTTTACTTGTTAAAAATGCAAATGTTGCTGAAAAGGTCAATCTTTTTGACGTCACACCAACAATCTTAAGCAAGGGAAGTCGATATTTATTTGTTTTGTACGTCAAATCCATCAACAAAACAATATTAAATATGTTCAAAAATATGACTGCATCATGATGTATCCAAAAGAGATCACTTACAATCTCATATTCGTTGACACACCTACTCCAATGAACGTAGTTATCACGATCCAACATCATCAACTACTATAGTTTAGTTATCGACTCTCTCAATGATTGTTTGTATATATACCTTACATTTTAGATTTGTTTGATTGTTGTGATATTACGATCATTATTTTCTTCAAGAGTCAAAAAAATATTTGCAAGCGTTACTTGAGTCTTAGTCATATCAACAAGTAATGATTGTTCATTGAGATTTAACCTCTCAACAAAAGGGTGACCCACTAAATTTTTTGCTAAATCGTGGTTGTGATATCCACAAATGCCTTTCAATATCCACTTGCGCCATTAGAAGATGGCTTGCCCATTAAGTTAAGGGAACACTCACATTTTTAGGTGCCATATATATTGGGTTGGACAACGGGTTTGTATTTCCTATACTTTTCACCTCTTTCACATCCTAGCAAGACAAACGTCTTCATTTCGGGTTCACTGATAGCTTTTTCCGATCTTATAGCTACCACAACAAACTCTAGATGATGTGTCATCCCTCTCACCCATTAAATTAAGTCATCACGAGAGGAAAATTATTTGTCAAATCTCCCTTCACTACTTCATTTATGATATAAGAGGAAAAATCTTATATGAAGCTAAAATTTACTTGAGAATCCATATCGTAAGGATATTATTCCATTTTATAATATAATCACCTATAACATATTATTCACGCCTCAATATCTAACATGATTCATAATAATCTACAACATCATTATAAAACATCCAATTTTTTTAATAATTTTTAAATAATAACACTTCAAAAAAAATAATTAAAAAGTACCTAACAAATTATTCATGCATTTAAAATAATAAAACTTAAAAAAATAAAAAAAATGCATATAAAAATTTAATAATAAAATCAAATAAATAAAACATTTATTATAAATTTGAAACTTAAAAAATTAAAAAATAATAACAAAAATATCTTTCAACAAAATTAGAAATTTGTTCGAACTTGAATGAATTTCGAAATCAATTGTAGCCTTAAGCAGATTACGAAATTCGTCAAGACCTTCAACGAATTTTGAAATGCGTTGAAGCCTGTGAATTGGAGTATAGGTTTCATATACCTTTTTTTCACCCAAAAAAAGCTTTTGAAGGAAGTGAAAGCTTTCACAAACACAAATGTACCAGCACTAAGACCACCTATCCCTGACAAAACGAACCACACACGCCAACACCAATATCACCAACCACAAACACCCCACTTAATGGACCACCACAACGAGAAAGAAAACTAAATGAATGATAATGAATAAATTAGGAGTGTGGAGGATATAAAGAGGAAGAAGGGGATAACATTGAATGAAGTGGTGGTTGGAAGTTCAAATTCGGTAAGAAGTAATTACTGCTTACTGAGGGGCATTTTAGGGAGTTAGAGATGTAGGAAGAAACGTTTGGAGGTGTAGAAAGAAACCCTCGTTTCGAAATTATTCATGCCTTCTAACTTTAGAAAACTCTCGACACCTGTTTTGTCATACTTTTCCTTTTGGATTCTCTTCTTCTTCTCATCGATACCAACACTTTAGATTGTTGACAGTGATTGAAGTGCTTAAAATGGAATGTAACAGGCTGCGTTTCATTTTTTTTTCATTTAGTGATGTTTGCATTTTCCATCTTCGTCATTTTCATTCTAGGTCTCTATTACAACTCTAGAACAAGATTTCTTATCAGTAAAGGAGTATGCTTTTTAGTTTTCGGTTGATATGTTTATGTGTTTTACCCATGTTTTTCTAACAATTCTAATTATTTTTTCTATGTTTTTTCACATTTTTTTATTCTTCTATGGAATTACAATATGAAATTTGAAGAAGAAAGAATTGAAATATGAAATCTCTATACGTTTTTTTCCTATCTCCTTGAATCGAAGAAAGAACATGGATGCAACCAAAGTTATCTGAAAATCTCTCAGACTTCATTCCAACACCAAAAAAACTAGGGACTTACCCAACTTCATCGAATGCCATGTGTATGGCTTCAAGGTTGATGTATGTACGTTTTTCTGCTTTATGATTTTATGCTTTTACGTTTTTGGATTTTGAAGTTGAAATTATAGTAAACTACTTCACATTATAGATTTTTCATGCTTCACAAATATGATTAAAATAATGATTGGAATAATCGATTATCAAGCAGGATAATCGATTATTTCTATAACTTTTTTACAACAACCTAAAATTTCTGATTTGGTAGTACCTAAGACTCATTCAATTGACCAAAGCGGTATCCTTAACAATAAAATTGATCAAAAAACTTGTTTATGACTACAATTGAATACCATTTTACTCTTTTGCTTAGGAATTAGGTGTACCAAATCAATTCATCATTCTAAAAACCCATATACTAGATTTTCCACATTTCAAATCATATTTTTGCAAAGTAAGAGGTCAACCGAGTCCTAAGTGACCCCAAAACAGTACTCAAAGTTTCCTATTTTCCCCAAAACCATTTCTTTAGAATTTGACTTATAAAAACATTCTTTTAGACAAAAAAAACTCACCATTTTTCTATCTTATTATCATCACAGTAAGCTTCTACAAAAATTTACCAACTTAGAATAACTAGTCAAACATTCTCAAATTCATTAAAAATCAATTTCAATCATCACAAAACCAACAACACACAAACATTAATGAATTTCAGTTCAACATACCATTTTTATAAGCAACTCAACATATCAAATTTCACAATTCAATTAAATTCCACAAATCAACTACCATACCATAATGCAACCATCATTTTAGACTTGTCTACTAGTTAAAATTAATAATACTAACCTCCTTTACATGTTTGATGTTCGATATGTACTATTAGCTCTAAAACCTCTCCTACAACTTCCAAATCTCTATTCGCTCCTACAAACCATAACAACTTGATCAGGACATACTCTTAGTATCACTGATTAACAGAGAGTCTTAGAGAAGACTCATACCTTAAATTAATAAAGAAATCACCCAGATGCAAACCACTTGATTTAAAGAAAGGTTAGAAATCAACTTACTCTTTAACTTAAATTGACTGGCTAATACTGAAGATATCGCTTTAAGGATCCCTCAGACAATCTCTAATCTTGGATAGATGGATAGGGAGTTAAAATTTACAGAGAGAAGACAGAGAAATTTTAAAGAAAAGAGTTTAAGAAAGATAAAACTTTTTAGATAATGAAACTCTTTAATAAAAAAATATATTTATACTTTTGGTATTTTTAAATTAAAATAATGAATATCATTATTTAAAACACTACCACATCTAATACTCGATTTTTGAGGGTATCTGTATGCATTACTAATAATTATTATTTCGATTTTATAATTTAAAACAAACAAATTCATATATAAATATTATCTTTTAATATTGTTATTATTATTATTAATAATATTAATATTAGTATAATCTATCATTACTATTATTAATATTATTAATTGACATTTTTATAATTCATTACTTTAACATAATACAATTAATATTAAGATAATATTATTTATTTTTATTAACTTGTTATAAAAAATATATTTATAATTAATTAATTATTTTTATATTATCAAACCTTTTAGTTAAATACTAAATTTTCAGCTATAAGTAATTATAATAATAATAATAATTAAATATAATTATATAAATAAATTCATATTTAAATATAATAAATATATTAATTTTGTTAATACAAATTGATAAAACAAAACAAAAATAGAACGACGCATATACGTATAGAGGGATTAAGACTACTTTTCAATAAATCTATATTTATTTGGTCAGGAGATATGTTATCAGACTCCCTTTTCTCCCTTTTCTTTAATAAATTGAAAATTTTATTCAGCTAAAACACTTTCCTTAGTTTTGATGTTTATTGATAATAATATTATTTTATCATATGTTAATATCATTTCATACTGTGGAATTTGCTGTTAATGTAATATCGTTTGTGCACGGGATTATTTAAAAAAAATGTATTTTTTTATAAGATAAATGTATTCTTTTTTAATATATTAAATTTCTAGTTAATAACTCTAAAATATTGAAGCAAAAATAATAAATTAATATATTTTTACAAATTGTAGCAAATTTCATAAAGATAAACAGATTATATATATATATATATATATATATATATATATATATATATATATATATATATATGTATGTATGTATTGAAACTAGTAAAATGTATATAAAAAAAAAACTCCATCATTAATTTATTCAGGAACAACTTATAAACTAAGGAAGAACATTTGACTCCCACCATAAGTAATTAATGTGAGAACTACTACTACACTTTCTACAATCACTTAAGATCTCAAATTTCAAAACAGAGGAGGTGATAATAGAAATTCTGGGAGTGAAAATAACAAGCTTTTATTGTTGGTTGGGTAATTGTTTAGCCCAACCCCATTCACACTTGCCTGAATCCAAAAAAGCCCTAGAATAGAGGCATTCTGTTATGACTTCAAAACCCTAAAACGCTGAAGCGCTTATATATACGAACTCTATCTCCTAACTATACCGCAACCAAAGCCAGTTCAGAAAAAATGGCCGTGCCTCTAATCTCGAAGAAGATCGTGAAGAAGAGAGTGAAGAGGTTCAAGAGGCCTCAGAGTGACCGCAAGATTTCCGTCAAGGTATACATTCTTTCTTTCCAACACTCTGTTTTTCCTGCGAAGTGGTTATTTTGATATCACACCGTGATTTGAATCGAATTGGTGTGTTGTTTGTAAAGGATATGATGATAGTATTTTGTCGCCCCAGTCTTAATTTGCACCACAAGGTGTAAGATGGTGATTGACTTTATATCTGATCCTTCTACGTGGTTAGTACTGTTAATTTATGTTTTTCTTCGTTTAAATTATTTTCAGTTTTCCTGTTTTTTGTTTTTGGTTGTCATGGTATATTGTTGTCATTCTCTATGATGTTTTATTTTAATAACCAATGGGATATGAGGATGCCTTTTGACACCCAGTCTTACCATATACTTTTATGAGTGGTGAGAGATCGACTATCTGATCCCATATTTATGAATTATCGTCTGTGTTTCGTAGTTGGATCTGATATTTTTATTTTAGGTTTTAATAATGATTGTTTGATTACCTGTGATCGACAGCTTCTATCATGATTTTTTTATTTGTAAGCATGAGATTTGATGATATCTTGTTGACACCCAGTCTTACGTGCTCCTATGGCGCACCCTGGTGAAATATTACTTGTCTGATCTCCTAATTAAATTGCACACTAGAAATATCATTTTGCTTCTTTATTTTGATTTTGTAGTATTACCACCTGAATTGTCCCATCATTTTTTCGTTGTTCATCCTTGCTGTTTATTTTCTGGGCAAAAGTGTTATCTGTCCCAATTATTTTTCTCATGAAAGTATTCGTTTTTTTTCTCGTGAAATACAAAGAGATATGATGATGTTTATCCATCATTTCTGCAGTTAAAGTGATGATTAAAAACATGCACTACCATCTGATCTCTTACAATTTTCAATTGTTATCCATTAATTTTTTTAGTTTTTATAGTTTTTTGGTAACTTCTTTTTATTGCCCATGGTATCTGATGTCCAGAATTTTGACTTTGTCTCTTTGTAGCTGGACATTTCGTTTGCAGGGCGTATATAGAATTTTTACAGGCCTTGCGACACAGTTGGCTTTTTTTAATAGGCTTTCTGTTACTATTTTCCTGTTTACATTTTGAGTACGTTAAAACCGATTTTATAAACCCCTATGATGTGTCTGTAGTTAGTAGCCAATTTTAACTGTGCGTTTCATGTAAGAAGCTATTGAATATCTAATTAATAATTTACTCTAGAATATTCTGAATTGCAATCGATGATGACATTTTCGTAATTTGCTGATTGTCTGTGATTATTACTATCAATATCACCATCTTTCGGCTGAGATTGCAAAAGCAATATTTCTTTCGAATGGATGTATTAACCGGACGTTAGTTTGTTTTGCTCTTGTAGTATGTAATGTTTGGTAATTTTCGTTTATTTTTTTTTATTTTGTAATGACGATTTCCGTTCATAATATATTTTCAACAGCCTAGCTGGCGTAGACCGAAGGGTATTGATTCTCGTGTTAGGAGAAAATTCAAAGGATGTGTTTTGATGCCAAACATTGGTTATGGGTCAGACAAGAGGACTCGTCACTATCTGCCTAACGGTTTCAAAAAATTTGTTGTTAGCAACGTGAAGGACTTGGAATTGCTAATGATGCACAACAGGTTTAGTACTTTATACGAATAGCTTTTTTGAACTTCTAGGTTTTTTATGATTTCCATATCGATCGGTTTTGGTGCTTTTCGTTTAATGTCTTGCTACGTATTCTTTTAATTTTCAGAACTTATTGTGCCGAGATTGCACACAATGTATCAACAAGGAAGAGGAAAGAAATAGTTGAGAGAGCTGCGCAGCTTGATGTTGTCGTGACAAATAAAACCGCCAGATTACGCAGCCAGGAGGATGAATAGTCACTTTCTTTCCGTGTTTGTATTGATACTTGATATCGGATTTGGATACTGTTTTTAATTTGTTCTTTGAGTCATTGTAATATGCTGTACAATTAAATTATTAATTGGTAACATATTTTCTTGTCTTAGTAAATTACACTAATTAGTGAATGGAAAATTTAGTTTACAACATGCTATTTGTGTTAATTTGTATATCAATGCCCCCGTTGTAACTTATTTTAACTTAGTCCTATTAAGGTTATGCACATTTCGAAGATTTGCAAGGCTCCATTACAGCCTGTGAATTCAAAGCATGTGCCAAAGCAAATGTCATTCTCTTTATATTTCAGATTCTCTTGGTTTCCATGTCTTGAGGATTTTGTGCAGGATGATAGACATTCTCGAATTATTCTTTTTGCTTATCTATGTAAGATATTATTTGTTGGTGAATTCTTGTCGCTTTTTGATGTTCATGATTAAATGCTGTGCTTATGGACGGTCTTGTGCTGATTAGATATTACATCTGCACAAAACATCAACCTAAGCTACACCTAATGCTACCACTGTTAATGTCTTTTTAATGTTTTCCAATTTGCATGGAATAACATTTTGACAATGGGGCAAAAATTGTGTCTTAGGGAAAATATACGTTTACAAAAGCTTTTAGATGGTGGGAATGTGTGTTCAGGAAGTGCAATGCGGAAACGAACATATTGAGAGTGTGTTGACAAGCCTAACACATTTCGGGCTAGGCTTATTATGTTAGGTATCGGTGATCATTTTGAAAGTTGTCCGCAGGAGAATGCTTTTGCCACTAAAGTTGTAAGCATCAATAATTAATTTAAGGTTGCTAAACGGTGGTTTCACGGAAGATCTTAATGTTAGAACATTCTGGCTATAAAACGGAGCAAGTGCTGCAGTGCTTGCCTATTTTAAGCAATTCATATTTGCATGTGCCGTGTTACTATATTGTTTTTATTGACGTTTAACTCAGGCAGTTGATTTTTTATACTAAACTAAACATAATAACATAGTAGGCTTACAAGAGGTACATGATTTGATCTTACACTGATGTGCAGGCAAACATTCTGGTGATACCTTGGATGTCCCACGATTTTGCTAGTATAGAAACTAAGGGGAAGGACAGGGTCGCTAGGTCAGAAAGGGACCTAATACAAACACAAACGAAGATTAAGTACACAGGTACATGCAAATGGGATCGTATTCTGAAGTGGCCTCACAGGAGGGAAACTTGAACCAATTAGTGGTGGCAAAGATTTGGGTAGAGGTCAAACATAGTGTTTGACTTTTCTATATTACAGAAAATAAGACCTGTATATGCTCAAAACAGAAGTACATCCTTTTTCCTGGATATAATCGATCGTCTCACTTGTACCATGTGTCATGTTTAAACAACAAATTTTACGATTCACAACGCAGTGTATCAACGTAAGGAAATAAAAAATGAAAAATCATGTAGAATTCAAACACAAATTTGATTCATTTCATTTTCTTATACACGGCTTCTCTAGTGTAAAATCAGTAACAGTTTTGCCCGGAATACAAGAAGATTATGGCAACTCTTGCTCTACTTCAGAACGATTTATGTTTCGGCAGAAAACACGAGGGCGTACCACACATCAGAAAGGGCAGAGTAATCTGTAATTTCAATAAAACAGACCTTCTGAGGGGGGCGTAGACATGACACGTGCAAGTGAAGAAAGATTCATAAGTGATACAACCCATTGTTAATCTAGATTGCGTAAAAATGAAATTCATGCTAAAGTTGAATGAAATCAAATTAGTGTAATTAGTTGGCCGTGGCACAGAAGTAAAGGTAGTATAGATAGATGGTGTCGGAATTAGGGTATAACATAGATCCTGTAAGGTCGAAAAGTTTGGTTGGAACATCATCGGGGCAACAATGTGTTTAAAGATAAAGTAAGCATTCGATGCATATATTTTCGTGTTCACTATGACTTCAGAAAAATTATAATGCAGAGCAACTACCAAATGCAAACATCAAATATCTTCCCGCAAAGAACCCTTCTAAATTTTCAATACAGTGTGGTCATTCTAGAAACGGACATTCTGATGAGAAAAGAGAAGAAAAGAATAAGAATGATTTTAACAGCTTGAGCCAATTGAAGGAAAGAGGAAAGAAATGGATTCTATAGTACAAAATCATGATAAACAACATAAATCAATACAATAAAAGAACGGGCAAGTACAACAAGTAGCTCATATTCAACCCAATTGTATGAATCTGAAACTGAATCCAAAGCAAGGTCCGAGTGTACCATGTATTCTGAATAAGCATCAAAACCAGTAGTGGCAACCTGATCAGCATGTGTTGACCCCATCCTTGCAATCTTTAGTCAAATTATAGAATGTTTCCACACGTGTCTTTCCACGGTAAAAGACCTCTGTATCCACTGCAACTCTCATGTACCCATCAAACTCAACAGGCTTTCCATTGTTGAGAAGAGTCGTCTCGTTATACCATTCACTCGTGTTTCCCCACATTTCCTTATAATCATCAAGCAAATGGACCTTGTAATTTGACCTCAACTTGTCGAAGTAATTATAATAAGGCTCATTGGTGGCAACATACAAATGTCTCCAAGGTTGAACCATTCCTTTAAGCTTCTCAAGAAGAGCATCCGGCGACGTATCGTAATCCAAATGGGGCCACAGTTCCTTATTCTGAGCCTTTTCTCCCCGAACCACATGAACTGCATCAAAATCCCAGTCCAACCTTCCACTAATCTCCGTTACAATATTCATCAACCTCTTCGATTTCCACAAAGCATGCCATGGCCTCTGAATATACTTAGCAGCCTCACCTTCACAAACCCTGTACCAATAATTCTCAGGCTCAGGCGCATCAAACTGCCTCCATATAATCGTACTCTTGTCCTTCTTAAGCTGCATAGGAGTCATCTTGTGAGTGACAACCTTCCTAACAGGAATCCTCTTCTTCTTCAAATGGGTTTTATCCCACTTTTTCCAATCCCTCAAGAACTCACCTTCCTCGACAATCGAAGCTGTCTCCTTCAAATGCTCGAAATCGAAATAGTACCTGAAATCCTTCCCTTCCTCATCCTTGTTACTGGGATTATAACTAGAAGCCAAACAGACACTCAAATCCATAACAAAAGTCCTATTCAAATACATCGCTTCCCCCAACCCACACAAGAAACTCCACAAATAATGATTCATCCCCTTGCAATAATCCCCACCACGTGAATAATACAAATATTTTCCACTCCTAAAGTTACTCTCCGATCCCAAAGTCGGAATCGTGTCGTTGATCTCATCATCACGGGCGGAAACCCGCGGCGGCAGGGTCTTACCAGCCCTGCCGGCACCAGTCCTCGTAAAGTTCCGCCGAGCATTGGCTCCGGAGTGCCACCCACCGGCGTGCACCACCTTGTACCTGCAATCGTCGGCTACGCTGATCTTGAAGCGGCGAAAATCGCGATACTTGCGCCACGACCGCTCGCGCTTGTTCCGGAAGCGCCAGGCAACGTCGCACTCGCCGGTGGAGGAGCCGTTCACCGGCGGCTGATAGTCGAAGAAGGCAATGGACTTGAACGCGCGGAGGTTAAACCTCTGAACAGCAATAAGGACGCGAGGATCGGAACAGTTTAGGGTTAAGTCACAGTCGGCGACAGAGGGAAGTGGCGGGGCTGTGGAGTTGGCGGTGGAATTTAGGATTTCCTTTTCTGTTTTCTCGATGACGGCTTCGGTTACAGGGGCGGCGGAAGGGGGCGGCGGGGGTAGGGGAGGGTCCTGGGGCGAGGGGGCGAGGTCCTCGCCAGTTTTGATGACGGAGGAGTCGATTTGGAAGGTGGCATTTTGAGATTGGGTGAAGAGGTTAGTTAGGGCTGGGGTGGACTGGAGCCATGGGTCTGGTGGTTGGTAGGTTATGGCTATGACAGTGAAGATTAGAACGGAGAAGACGAAGACGGAGAAACAAAGGTTGCTTATGAGTTTTATGATGTTTTGTGCAATGGGTTCGGTTCTGCCATTGCTGCTACTGGTGGTGGAGTTGGAATCCTTCATTTTTAGAATTTGAGATCTGAATCTGAGAAAGAGAGGAATGTAGGGTTGGAGAAAGAGGTTAGTGGAGACGGTGATGATGATGGCGACGGTGGATCTAAATCTGGTGACCCGTCATTCAGTGGTGTGAGTGTACTGTAACTTCTTCACTCTTCCGTTTCGGTTTACTTGTTTCCTTTTGCTAACCCGTTATAAATAACTAACCATTGTTTATTAAATCATATTGTTCAAAGCTTTTATCAACTCTGTCTACAAAATTAATTCTTCACAATTATTAAATCTTTCTTACATTTGTTTCACAAAATTTGTTTCTAAAAAGTATATATTTGATCTCTAATGTATAAAAAAAAAATATTTGTATTATATGCATCTTGTTTTTAATTAATTTTTTAACGAATCAAAATGGATTAAATATTTTTTATCCGATTAAATACATAAGCATTTGTTCGCCATTCCAAGAAGAAACACCGCTACTAATGAGTGTCAGTTATTATTAGTTAATATTCATTATTACCAGTCTCCCAGTTTTAAATTACTTGATACTTAAGTTAACATACAATGATAAGGAATATCTTGATATATTTATTTATTATTATAACTATAACAAAATCACCATTTTTACTAAAATTTTCCTACATGAATTCTCACCGAGTAATAAGAATTGTATCAGGAGTTAATTATTTCTGATTTTGCAAAGTAAATAAGTATATTTAAAAAACACCTCTTATTTTTACTTTTACTATAAAAAATCTAAATACATAAAATTCTAAGTGACAAATGGTTTAAAATATAAATATACTTTATTACAACCAGCACATTTTAAGTAAAATTGTCATGATTTGATTAAATAGTATTTTTTTTTATATTTGAAACATTCAGAACGTTATTTTAGATTTTGACTAATTTAACTCCAAGTCAGCTAATTTATTTAAGGAAACAGTTATATATAGGTGAATTCATTCTATATTATTCTAAATTTTTAATGTAGTCATATGTTCAAAATTCAAATTTAAAATTTTTAATTAAAATGAAATAATCTTGCAATCTCTTGTCAAATAGACTAATATTGTATTAATTCACAGTCTGAAGAAACACGGCGATGAGGAGACCACAAAGGATAGATAAAGGAATATCTGCTTAAGTTTGAAACTTGAACATCTCTTCATTACATTCTTAGTTTCACTTCATCTTCTTTCTATTTGGAAGCAACCCAACACAACATTACACTTTTAACACAGATCTGTTCCTTTTTTAGCAGTTGAGAATATTTGGCTTCATTCTTGTGGAGCTTTGCTATGGTATGGTATGGGTATACAAATACAAATATATATATGCTTGAAGAACTACGGAAAACATATCTCAGCGGAATGCGTGGTCGTAATCATGATAGCGGAAGATTTTGTATATGAAGTGAGCCAACCAGCGAGACAATGCAAATGATAGTACTGCTAATAGAACCAATGAGTTTCTTGTTACCACTGACATTGTACCTTGCTTCATGGTTGCCACAATCCCAATTGAAGCAACAGATATAATTTGCAGCATTACTTCAATCACATTCAGGCTTTTGTATGCAGAATTGCAGCTCTTGCAGTTCACAACATGGGACCAGTACCTGTTCAAATTAAATTGTAACCAACAATGTCAGAAAGCGGCAGGGTAAGAGGGACAAAGGAAGCACCTCCCCCACCCAAAAACAAGCATTCCAAAAGTTGTTTATGATAAAAAGCACAAGAGAAAGAAGGGAATCAACTAGTTGTATTCTTTATTAAAAGGAATCACCAAAGAAAGTGTGGGTTGAAGCTGTAAATACATCTGTATTCATTCAAAGTAGGCTTCCTACTTGAATTTGGAGAATCAAACTCCTTTTGTGGCCTGGTTTGATTTTAAACTTTCTTTTAGTTTTTTAAAAGCATGTGGTTCCCTGTGCTACTCACGTATATGGATCTTAAGTGTGATAAGCTTGACAAAAGGGCCGAACCTGTTATAAGCCTCAAACCGGAAAAAGTGCTTATAAATTAGTGATGTGCATTTCATGGAAGATGAAAGCTGATGCTGGAGTGATTCAGAATAATCAAGTATTGCAATTGAGTTTGAAGAAACAATAGATCATTCGCATGTTTGTGGCACAAGGTTACTATCAGACATGAGAGCTGGTTTCAAGATCACAAGATAGAGATGTCATTGGGTTGAAATGGGTGTTTAGAACAAATTTCAACCCTGGTGGCTTTATAAACAGGCACAAAGCAAGATTGGTGGTGACAGACTATTCTTAAACATTTGGAACTGACTACTCTAATACCTTTGCTCTAGTGGCAAGACATGACACTTAAAGGCAAGTAATTACCATTGTAGCACAAAACGGGTGGCAAGAGTTCCATATGCACGTCTAATCTGCCTTAAAGGCTTTTTGCAAGAAGAGATGCCTTATATCAAGCCCCAAGGGTGTGGTACAACATTATTATTGATCATCTGCTGCAATTGGGTTTTCAAACAAGCCTATCTAAAGCTACATTTATGTCAGAGCACACTTTCATATTACGTTTCTTTTTTGCTACTTTGTTACATTTCTTTATCTCTAACTAAAAAACTAAGAGATCTATAACAAATTTACCCTTTTAAAGGTGTCAACTTGTAAATAATTCCACACATCGAAGGACTAATCTGTATAGACTTTTTCATGGACAAAGCAACTGAAGTTGCCACATCCAGTGACCAACTCGTTATACTTCTTCCCTTAAAACATATTGAAGGAAGAAGCAAATCTATTTGAAATATACTAAATTGAAACTTCCATGTTCAAATGCATATATGATTACCTGTCCAAAAGCTGTTCTCTAGGAGGTGTTGAAGGAAGAGCTCCAGTATATTTTCCTCTCCATTCAACCTGACCACCTGCGTACTTCTTTAACCACTTTCTGTAACCAATAACAAGGGCATCTGACTTTGTTGGAACAAAACAGGCTTTTTGCCAATTGTTTGGACCAATATCCATTATTTTATGTTCCTATCAAAAGAATTCAAGAACCAAATATGAGGAGTCAAACTAAACTAGACATTTTTTTTTATGTAGCACCAAAACTAAGAAAATAAAACAGCCAAGAAAAGAATAAAGACAGGTACCCCATTTTGGTTACATGAGGTAGCAACTGGCTGTTCATATTAGCTTTTTCAACATTGTTAAGTAAAATTATTAACCCTTTTAAGAGATATTCAATCTTAACAGTTGAAGCAAATGTGGAATTATAAATCTGCAGATTGCATTAAAGAGTTATTTCGCACTAGACAAAATCCTCCATCAGTTCGACCAACAGAAAATTAATTTAGTGCCGAAAAGTCCATATGTTCACCAAGGCTTAGAAAAATTAGTTTGAGACTATTCAAGTTAGAAGAACATAAATTTCATCAAAAACTAAAATTTCTGATACTGACCGAAACATGGGTGATCAATCTGTCACAGTTAAAGAAACTAACAAAGAATCAATTACAAATACTGAGAAAAGAGATTTCATACATTAATAACCTGACCACAAATTCAATGATAAAGTTAAGCTGTCAGCTACTATGTATAACAAGCATTTGTATTGAAAATATCATCTACTAATATTTTGATCAAATTTTTTGTTGCAAATGTCGACGAAAGTTAATAAACACATACGCAAGCTAAATAAACTAATCCATTGAAAAAGTTATATTTACTGAATTTTAGATTGCTAATATGTAATAGTAACTACTAATACGTTTCTTTTATTGTTTTAATGGGCAAAAGAGGAGATGTAAACCATAGGATTCGAGTAGGATGAATAAAATGGAAGAGTACCTCGAGTGTTATCAATGACAAAAGAAGCACTACTCAAACTTCAAGGAAATTTATGTGTATAAATAAGATTTCCAACAAAACATTATAACACTGTTTAGTTCATGTAACGAATACTACCTAGTGAAATAAGTTGTTGCAGCTCTATGTGATTACTTTGTTTGGTATAATATAACTTATAATAATTTGAAGGGGAAAAAGCAGAGACTAATGGAACTGATTAGTTAACAGGATAAATAGTTTATAAATTATGATAGGAATTACCTCAACATGGAGGAGATATAAATCTGAATCTAGAATCAGGTTTTGTCCTATATGAAATATCCATCGTGGTACAATTTTGTCCATCCACTTTCCAAAGTTTCTTGGGAAGCACCATATCAATCTACTTTTACCAGGACTAACCGGAACACAGATAAAGATTAAAGCCATTTTCTTCTGAGCTGATGGTTTCTGCATAAAGTTTAACACACATCATGCAACAGTTAAAGAAACTGCATATTTACTGTTTTTGATCAAAAGATAGATGTACTCAACATGTTACCTGAGTTTCACCAGATGAGGAAGGTTTATCTGGAGTATATACATAAAAAATGCATGGTGAAATAAATTTGCTTTTGCTCCAACCCTGATCTGCTATAAAACCATTGATATCTAAATTTTCAACAAGCAATTCAAGTGGCCTGCCCCCTTCTCTATCAGCTTTCACTGTCAATAAGCTCTACATATGTAATTGTCCTATATATAGTAAACTGAAATTTACTCAAGTGAAGAAAGATATATCTTACATGCCTACCTTTTGGTTCTGCAGTACGCATTAGTCCATAGTGTGCATATGGAACATGTGCAGGGTCCATAAGATTTTCTGTCAGTACTTCATACCTGGAATTGCATAATCATTTTGTAAGAAAGATACACAGAGAAGGGAATAAGGTTGTTATTTATGTCCATTAGCAATCACAAGGAAAAAAAAATAGAAGGGGTTCATGTAAAGAAAGTGAGACACATATCATACCCGTAAGGAATGTCTCTGTTTCCCATTAATTTAGTAAAAGATGGATCATCTATTTCTGGTATGTATGGGGGCTTTTTTCTTGTAAGAATATCTTTATATTGAGGATCAGTATTGGGCCAAAACCACAAGATATCATTCTGCACCGAACTTGGGTAAGAAGCTACACATGCTTTTTTGGACGTATGAATCTGCACAATTTCTCAGAAGATCAACATAACTCAGAAGGCACTACTCATGTTCCACGAATCAACATAATATGGTCACACCTTCAATGTTTTGCGTTTCAAAACATGAAATTGTGACAAGCTAAAATTAACCACCAGGAAAAGAGTAAATGGTGCATGCAAATCAGAATCTTTTGATTGCAAAAGGGGCTGAAGAGTAAGCATTTTCTAGTATGTTCTGGATACGTAGGAAAGGAAACATAAAAATGCACTGAATTTAGAAGTAATAGTACAACGACATTCATCAACTACAATTTATGATGAAGATCAATTACCGGAGGGCCATCAGGTGGTGCCTGAGGAATGAACTTGCATTCTCCTTTGCCATTGAAACACCAGCCATGGTACACACACTGCAGTCTGCCCCATTGATCAATCCTTCCCTCAGACAAGGGTGCTAATCTGTGAGGACAAGCATCATCTTGAACCTGCCAAGCACCCTCATTTCTATCCCACCACACAACCACATCAATGCCCAACACCCTCTTCCCATGAGGTTTCCTCTTGTCCAGGTCACAAATTGGCATCAAAGGGTACCACTGAGAGTACCAATCAAACTTTTCTGCTTGCCCTTCAAATTCTGGCTCAGCCTCAGGCTGGTTGCTGGATTCTGTCAATGGAGGGGGCGACAAGGCAGTGAAAAGCTTGGATTTTGAAATTCCCCCAGTAACCAAAGAAATATGTGAATTCACATGGTTGCTGAAGAATATGGATTTCCTAAATGAGGTTGGTCTTTCTGGTGCTGTTGGGATGTGAAGTGTGCCAACAGAAAAAGCACACACAGCTTCCATGTTCCTTTCTGCAAACAAGGAACAAGAGTACAAGAAGAGATGAAAGTAGCTAGGTAATACACGATGGACATTCAAAACTAGAGGCTCTCATGTTCTATGATCATTTTATGTGATGATGAAATTTTAGGCTCGTTCCAATTAGAAGTCCATGTGTTGCCAGTTGTCACCATCAACCAAGTGATGTTGGCTTTATTGAACTTCAGGTAGCTCTGTAAAATACACCTTATCACTTTGTGGCATTTGATGAAAGATGACAAAGCCACGTGGATGATGAAGAGCTTTGAATGGACAAGAACAAACGAAGGACAAGAATCACTCACCTGCATCGTTAAAACGTAAAGTTCATCTGTGTAACTTTCAAAGGTGTCTGTTATTAGTTACAATTAGTTGGCACTTAAGTTAACATACAATGATAAAGAATGTCTTAATTTTATTTATTTATTTATTTATTATAATTATAGAAAAAGTGTCGCCTAGTATTATGAATTGTACCAATAGTTATGTCTTCTGATTTTGCAAAGTAAATAAGTATTTTAAAAACACACTTTTTATTTTTAAAATAAAATATCTTAAATGAATAAAATTCTAAGTAAGTGAAAAATAATTTGAAACAGAACAAAAAATATATGATACTTCGTTACAATCAATATACTATAAATAAAATTTTGAATGATTTAATTGAACAGTATTTTTATTTTATAACTTTTAAAGGTTATTTTAAACTTTGACTAATTTAATTCAAGCATGTAAATTTATCTAAAGAGACCAAATATTTGAAGGAATTCATTACCTATTATTTCTTTATCGAGTACATCCTTCTAAAACTTAATGTAATTGTATTTTTAAAGCTTGAATTTAAGATTTTTAGTTAAACTCAAACAATTTTGTGTCACTTAACTGATACTGCATTATGTATATTATCATTACTAATTAATAATGTTATATTCAACATTAAACTGGAACACAGCTTTTGAGTTAATAAAATAGACTAAAACTAGGTGACATTTCATATTCAAAATTATTTGAAAAACATGGAAGGATTATTTCCATTTCAAATTGTCAGAATTTTAAGGAGTTTTGAAAATATAAAAGATATAAGAGATATATGTTGTATGGAACAATTTGTAATTTTATTTTATTTATGTACTCTATATATATAAAGAGCTAAATGTAATATAATTAATATCAAACATTAAATATTTATAATATCTCAATTTTAAATTTTTAAATCTAAATAATAACTAATTTCTAAAATCGAAAGATATTTTAAAGTTTGAATATTTTCTAAAAATTAATTTAAATTAAAAAATATATTAAGAAAATATTCTTAACACTGTTTAACATATATATTTATTTGGATTTCAAGTCTTCAAATGTGATTTTTTCTCTTGATATTTTCAACTTTTACTTGTAATTTTTCTTTTCCTTTTTCTTTTATAGAATCACATATTTATTCAATTTGACCATTTTTTTATTGTATTTTATCTTTTATATATTATCTTTTTTTTTGTCGATTGTGAATTTCATGATAATGACACGTGGTCTTTGTTTACTTTTTTTATTTAGATATCAAATTTTTTAAGAGATATTCATTTTCTTCTTTTTTTTTCTAATTTTCATCTTCTTTTATATTTTTTTCATTTTTAACCAATTTTTCTATCATTAAATTCAAAGTAAATTCTGTTTTTCATATGAACTTTAAATACTTATAGGTAATTAGCATATTTGATCACATAAAATTTTATTTTCAAATAAGGTCTTATAACATTTTTCTAATATTTGAGCAATACTTAACGAATTATGAGTAATCTAAAAAACATATGAGACATAATAATTAATTTGATACATGAGTGCATTTTAATTGAAATTGTTCTTGTACATTTCACAACAAATAGTTCTCAATTCCTAATTTTTACTTTGAAAATATTTATTTTGTTGAGTTATTTGAAAATTTCTCGATCATGATTCATATGATTTGTACAACAATTATCTATAATCCGACCTTGTTGATTATAATACATGATGTTACAAGGAGTATTTTTTTCTTTAATTTATATTTTACAATCTTGACATGTTCTTGGATATCTTGGGATTTGCATATCTTTCTCACATGTCGTAATTAACCATATTTGTGGCATTTTACATTTGACCTCAACTAACACTTGTTGGGTGGTGATTTTTTTTTTTGTAATAGGGATAAGATGTAAAACTTGTGTTGTTGTATTTGTTTCTTTTGTTGTTCTTAATTGTGAGAGCATCCTCTTCAATATGAAATAAAACATTTTCAACCATTTTCTCTCATTAAACTTCGTTGCTCTTATGCTTGTAATGTATCACTTTGTCAAATAAATTGTAAACAAATCTTGTGTGTTTTTAGTGAAGTAATAGATGTTTGATATCTTTCTAACACCATCACCAAAATTTTCTAAACGAGTTTGGAATATGGAAACTTTTTTCCTAACAATTTTGTCTTGTTAAATATTATGATATTAGCCAATGTCAAATTGTACAAGTAATAAAGTAAAAAATCCAAATATTGTTTTTCAACATATTTGTGCGTCACTTGACAACTCTCACAGTTTACATTTAATTAGACAACAAAGTTCACAAAAACACCAAAAAACTCTTTTGGTATTCTTATCACACAATTGGTGTGCAACAAAAATTTAACATAGAGTATTTACCATTATTAAAACTATATTTCATTTACTTCATTCTCATCATTTTTAAACATCTTAATTCTAATTTCATGTCAAATTAATTTACAAGAATAATCAAATTTTATTTCTAATTACTTTGAGATATTGTCAACTCATCAAGTTTCAATTTCTTGAATCCTTAACAAACAATTATGCATTATGTTTTATCCTTAACAAGGCCTCTTCCAATGTTCTTGGTAGTTGATCGATGCTTTAATGGTGTCTCCCATTCGCTTCTCCACCTCCAATTTCATGACTCATCTTCCTCCTCGACCTAAAAGGGGAAAAACATCCTGAATGAAGATGAAAACTCGAGGAGAAATGAGAGCTTTCCAGCATCCTAAATAACCTCCAAGAATCTCTTTCCATTACCTTAGATAATTTTTAGTCGTGACGTGAAAGATGCATTTTTGATATGCATCTATTTAATAATTCCTACAAGACACAAGTTTTTAGGCTACCAGGCCAAACAAGATTTGCACTTGAAATTTGTACTTAAATAAATTGCAATTGATACTCCTTAATATATTCTTCGATCCTTAGAGATTTTCACTTATTTACAAATAAAATTTAAATACTTATCTTTTTCAAAATTATCAATCTTAATTATTTAATAAGATAATTATAAAAATAATATTAAAAGATAAAATACTTATATTTTCTAAAATTATTTATTAAACTCTTAATTATCTTAAAATACAATAATAATAAAAATACTAATAAAAAATAAAAATAATTATATGATAATGCCTATTATCATTAACAATATCCAATAATTTCTTATTTCTCTCTAACTCTTTCATTTTTTTTTTATCTCAAACTCTCTTATTATATTCAAAACTTTCATGCATTGAATTTCAAATAATTCCAAATTTTTTTAAGTGACTTCATAATCATAATACTAATAAAGATTATTTGTGAAACGTTAGCAAATAATCATTATTTTGTCTTTGTTTTTTCTTATGCATTTGGATTTGAACCATAATGAGATTTTCAGACAACAACTTATTATTGTCTTCCTCCACAATTTCTCATAAATGTAATTCTTCTAAATAAGTTTACATTATTATAATTCATAAATTATAATTTTCAATATAAAAGAGTGAAATAACCACTTCTACCAAAATTTCTTTCATTCTAACAATAACTCTTAATTTCACAGTTTAAATTTTTTAAGAATTTTGAAAATATGAGATATGAAAAATATAAAAGAATTGCTTACTTATTTTTATTGCCACAATATATATATATATATATATATATATATATATATATATCAAATATTTATAATATACTAATCTTAATTTTTTAAATTAAATAATAATTATTAAAATTGAAAAATATTTTAAAACTAAAATATTTCCTTATAAACTCATTTAAAATAAAAAATATTAAGTAGATATATTCTCCGCGCCCCTGACCCAAGCCTCTTATTTTCTTGAAGGGGGAAAACATTAAAGCTGAAAGTAAAAAAAACAAGAGATTATGAAGCTTGAATGATGTTATGATGACCCCATATGAGTGTTGAGGAGAAAACAAAGGATAGATAGAGGGAGATCTGTTTCAGTTTGAAACTTCAACATCTCTTCATTACATTCTTAGTTTCACTTCACGTTTTTTCTTTTTGGAAGCAACCCAACACAACATTATACTTTTCACACAGATCTGTTTCTTCTTATCACTGTCAAAAAAACCATCTCTTCGTTCACCACTGCCAGGTACCGATTTGTTCCTCTTTTCCTCCATTGCTTCATTCACAATTGACACCTGATAGTGATGCCTCAACTCGTTGCTCCTCTTCCCATTATTTTTTCAGCTATATGCATCCACACCCTTCTCACCGACACCACCCCTTATCCATATCCACTCATTATACTAATCTTAATCTCCATTTCGGTCCTGCCCTCTTCTTTTTCTCCCTTTGGATCCCTCTTTTCTCTCTTAAAGTTTTGTTTTTGGAAGTTATTCTGATATAATATTTTCTAGGAGTTGATGGGGTAATCAGTTGCTGTGTGGATCAGTTTCCCTTTTTCGTTCTGAATTTAGTTGTTGATAACTTTGGGCATCTTATATTAAGAAAAAATATCATCTTTTTTATTCTAATCTTCCTTATTTTTGTTATACATTGGCAGGGATGATAACTTAAAGCAAGAATCTGATATGGAGGGTGATCTTCAAAGGACTCGATCTCTGCGCCTAAGTCGTAGAGGAGACCGAAGTAATCAAATTCCCGCTAAAGGTGAGGAAGGTTTGTTATAAACTGATTCCGTTCTTTTATCTGTTGAGGAATCGTTCTCTTGTTCTTTTTTTTTTTTTCTCTATTAGGTGATATTACAGTGTGGGAAACAGGTACTTTGGCACTGACAAATAAACTGTGTTTGTTTGTTGGTGATGCAGATGTTGATGTGAGTTTATTTTCTCCGGGGAGGGTATCTCAAGATTACCCCATGAAGATTGTTTGGAAGAAAGGGTTTATTCGATTGGTTCTTGTAGTCGGGATCTTGTGGATGTTATTAATTCTTCTTGCATTATTATTTCATATATGGTCATGCCAAACAACTGTCTCTGTTTTATC
Organism: Vigna umbellata; assembly: GCF_029865625.1. NCBI lineage: Eukaryota > Viridiplantae > Streptophyta > Magnoliopsida > Fabales > Fabaceae > Vigna > Vigna umbellata. The sequence continues at coordinate 50,661,964 of NC_142165.1, read as the reverse complement.
AGGTTAGTAAACTTTATTACATTTGGTTACTTCTTGGGAATCTTCTCAAGTTTATCTTTTTTTTTTTGGTGAATATGTTTATCTCTTATTGATAACTCTTTTTAATTGTAATAACACAGACTCTTCATCTATCGGACTATTCTTAATGTGATATTTTGGGAGTTGGGTAGAAGGGAGTAAATCACATCATTTTATATTTTAACTTGATTTTTGTAGCTGTCTATGTCTGTTAATTTATTGGTTCCTTGGACTAGAAAAACAACAGGTAAAGAACGTTTCTTGCCATTTATTGTGATGGCATTTAAAAAAGAAACGGTTTGCTAATTCATTTTTCAATGTATATAAGGCTAAGTTTTATGTCTCTTTCTCTCATATTCGTTAGTTGTACTAGTAGCATAACTTTTTTGCAGACAATGGACTTCGAAGGTTAGGAACACTCTATTTCTAGGTGAAGATAAGAATAGTATATGTATCTAGGTACAGAAAGTTGAATTTAATGTGATGTTCTCTTGTCATGTTTGCCTATCTTTGATGGTATTTTGTATTTTATAAGGGGAAGTAGGGCTGCACTTGTCTTATATTTTATGTATATTTAGATAGTTGAAACTCACTTTGGAAACACAAATATCTTAAATTTGGTTGGTGAGTTTGGGTGCAAATTTGCCATGAGTAGAAATGAAGGATAATAATTTAATGGGAGGTTCTGTTAGGTTATTGAAAGGTACACTTCAAGGAATGCTTGTATAGTAGAAATTTTCATTGTCTTTTCTTTTTTTTCAGAAATTTCAACACCATGATAACATTTCTGAATACTATATCAATTTTCTGCTTAACCTGCAGCTATGTGTAACAGAGATAGCAAGGTTTATACCATGTTAGACACTATGGGACTTGTATCAAAAGATTCAAAACCTCACAGTAAGATTTTAGCAGTTTTGTCTCCATCCCTTCTTTTTGGTCTTCATCAAGTGGTATTTATGTGTTTGATATTGGTGCTACCTATATTCACTAGGATGTCCGATTCCTGTTTCCAATAACCCTGATAGAATAGATATCCCAACTGGAAGAACTCCCAACGAAATTGTCAAAAATTTGTCATATGTTATGGAAGATGAGTTTCCAAGTAATGGAGCTCAATCATCTCCCTTGTTTGGAGGTCATCCAAGTTGGAAACAAAGGGAAGAAAGTTTCAAACTAAAGTCAAATATGAAGGTAAATTAATTAGCATTATATGATCAATTTCATTTTAGCTGCAATTGCTTTACGATTTTGTAAGATTATGTTGTATTTGGCTTGTTTCCCAATTAACGAGTCGTGTTTTCCCATGTGCTCTGCAAACTAGGTGCATTGTGGATTTATCCAAGGTGGTGGTGCTGAAATGGAGCTTGCGGACATAAAATATGTAAAGAAATGCAAATTTGTTGTTGCATCTGGCATCTTTGATGGCTATGATTTACCGCATGAACCATCAAATATAAGTTTCAGTTCAAGGAAGCTTTTTTGCTTTCTTATGGTAGTGGATGAGGTATCTCTGAAATTCATGAGGGAAAATGGTACTGTAAAAGAAGACAGTTCTGGTGGAAAATGGGTGGGAATATGGCGTATTATTCTTCTTAAGGATCCTCCCTATGATGAACCAAGAAGGAATGGGAAGGTTCCTAAAATATTAACCCACAGGTTGTTCCCTGAAGCGCAGTATAGTATTTGGATAGATGGCAAAATGGAGTTGATAGTTGATCCATTGCTAATCCTTGAGAGGTACTTATATCTATTTAAGTATTTTATGCCAAGTGTTTTCTGATAAGAGTACCATTTTAAATTTTTTTTACCTGAATGAACATTTAAAGTTTATCCTTTGTTTAGGAAGAGATCTCAGAAGGATAAAAGGAGGCATTTTATATTTAATTTGGTAAATTTCACGTGGTCATCAGTTACATAAAAACCTTAATGGATGTCTTTTGTGTTCCCATTTTTCTCTTACTTGGACCTTTTACATTTTGGACCGAAGAAGTTGATACATTATAGACACATAATATTGGTTTGGTAGGGACTTGCTTGTGATGTGTTTGTAGATTTGCTTTAGGGACTTACTTGAAACTGATAAAAATAGTGCATTCTAGCAGAATGGATACCTTTTTTCTTATTCCTGTAGTTATCTGGCTTATGTATGTTTATTTGCAATTGACGCCATGATACATGTGGGTATAACAGCATATCTAGTTCCTTTTGAAAGCTAATTCGCAATGATATTTGTCTCCAATATATAAAACTGGGGATAACTTTGGTTGAGAACATCTATTTCAACAAACAGAAGACAATGAAGTATTGGCATAAATTTTTCCATTGCAGCTTCATGTTAAGAGCATACTGTTGCAATGTTGATAAAGTGCTGACCATATCTGTGCATGCTTTTCTGACTCGAGGCGATGATAACCTTGTAAGATTATATTAACTGTGCAGATACCTGTGGCGAGGGAAGCATACGTTTGCCATTGCTCAACACAAGCATCACCGTAGCATATATGAGGAGGCAGATGCAAACAAGAGGCGAAAGCGATATGCTCGACCCCTTATTGATCTCCACATGAAAATCTACTATTATGAGGGAATGAAACCATGGAGTTCAAATAAAAAGACCATTAGTGGTAAGATAGGAAACATGACCTTCTGGTTTTATTTTTTATTTCTACTGTTTGATTTCAATTATTTTGGTAAGAGTAAACAAGATCACTTTTATCCTTACACATTGTTTTGTCATCTTTATCTTAATTTTCTAAATTTGTTCTAATTTAATGCTATACAATAGCATTGATGACAACAATAGCCTTATTTCAATAGTCCAGGTTGACTGCAGGGATTACATGTCACCATTGGATTCAAGGATGTTATTCTCACCATAAGATCCTTTTAAATAATTTCTGTCAATGTCCTGCTTGTTCTCCTCTTTACATGACTAAAATTTATGTGATTTACTCACCTTACTGCATCGTTGCCTCTAGTTTTCTTTTTTGCTCATATCGAAATCATCTTAATAGTTTTTATGTTGTCTTCTTGAAAGGTCTCGCACCAAAATTTTCTTGTGTAGAATTATTCCATACCATCTTGTTCTTGTATAACATTTATCTTATCATTCTCGTTTATTGTGCTCACTTTTTTCTCTTGTCCTGTTGAAGTCCAACATTCACACAGTTGGTCAAACAACAATATTATTTCTTCCGTGCTTGATTGGTACTTTGTATGACAAATAACCTCTAGTGTCTTTTAGTTTTAACCACCCTACATGGATCCATGTTGTGACATCTTCATTTTAATTTCTCCTTGTTGGAAGTCCTACATCGATTAGATACAAGACAATTTCATTGTATATAAGTGGGTGCAAACCTCACTTTATAAGCCGGTTTGTAGGGTTGAATTAGGCTTAAAGTCTACTTCCTAACATGGTATAAAAGTCATGTTAAAGCCTATTCTAGTGATATTTGTTGTTTGTTGAACATATTATTCCATCCGCTATCGGGTCACTATCGGACTACATATTAATGTCTAGTCTCACGTTCAAGATGTATATATCTATGTGTGAGGGGTGTGTGTTGGAAGTTTCACATCAACTAGACATAAGACAATTTCATAGTATGTAAGTTGGTGCAAACCTTACCTTATAAGCCTGTTTTGTAAGCCTGTTTTGTGGGATTGAGTTAAGCTTAAAGTCCACTTTTTAACACTCTTCATTTTGTAATATTGATTGTAGATAGTTAAACTTCAAACCTTATGGTATGATAACTTCAACTTTTACATCCAAGTCATTTTCTTCTTGTATCACTAAAAATGCTGTGCATATATATTATGGCTTACTTGTTGAAGCAAAAATCTTTGACGGTAATGTTTGTCTTTGTTTAGGTATATTTTCTTTTCTTGAATCTACAATAAAAACTATATCATCAACAAAAAACATCTGTTTAAGGACAATCTTTTAGTTGTCCCGGAGAAGCATATCCAAAACTAGATTAAACAAGGAATCAAAATGAAGCTTTAATAGATACCTGTCCTTATGAAATTCTTAGTCTTACCTTTAAAAGTTCTCAGATTAGTTGTTATCTCACCTTACATGCCTTATATAGCCTGAATATAATCTATGCAAACATACTCCTTTACCTAAGCTTTTCACAAGATTTCTCTTTGCCACTGGATCATATATGCCTTTTTCAAGTCATAAAATTCATTTGTGAGTCTATTTTCTTGCTTTTCACTTTGATGGTTTCTCTTAGTCTAGTGATCCTGAGACTAATCTTTTTGTGATAATGTAACTGTCGCCAACCTGACGAGCTTTTACATACAATGAGGATCAAACAAGGTTCCACACTACTGTGACCAATCATTTCTCTTTTCTTCTTTGATTTCTTTTGATCAACCTCCGTAGAGGTTAAATTACTTGGATTGTAAATCTCCTTGACCTCAATACCAATTGATTCTCTTCAATTCTAGTCTCTTCTTAGTTAATGAGTCAAGTGAATTTTTGTTCTCCAATATAGTTTCAAACATCGAAAAAAATACGTTCAAGACCAGTACTATTATGATGTTCACCCTCTTAATGGTTTCTTTGCTATAGTAGGTCAAATTTTGTTTGTTATCTTTGATTTCTAATCTTTCACATTGCAAAGAAACCATTGCCCATCATTGAAAATTTTGTAGAAATATTTTTCTATTTCTCTATCACATCTTGATCTATAAACAAAACTTTTCTTTTTTCATGCATAATATTTCTTACTTGGTATAATATTTGATTTTCTTACTCAACTTTCCATCTCTCATCTAGCCTTTTGATACTTTGCCCAAATTTCAACGTTATTGACCCTATGTAAGACCTTAAGACCCTCTATTTTGTTTCTCACTTTTTCTTGAATATTTTTATTCAACCACCCTCATTTCTTAGGCCAGTCCAAAACCTTTTTTATTCATCCAAAACAAGACTACTTTATCAACCTTTCTACCCTTTGTAGACATGTCTTGTGATTCCAAATTTTTTTCTCTCCTGTAACTTCCTCATAGAAGTTAATTGTTTATCACCTTTATGCTACCACCACTTGATTATTGGATTTGTAACCTTTTAGTTGGCCACTAAAACAAACATCAAATTCAAGATCCTATGTTGTGTGTAGAAAGACTCTTCCGGAATTACTTTGCAATCATTGTAAACTCTTCTTATGAGAGCTCCTTGTAAAGTAAGAAATCAATGTGCCCAATTGACAAAAGAATCCTGTCAACAAATAGCCTGTAAGGTTAAAAAATGAATCGTATGGGAATTGTAAGAAATCTAGTTCTCTGATGACTTCACTGATCTGTATGGTATGCAAATGTTGTGGTTTATGTTTAATTGTTAGAAATAGTGTAATGTAAAATTTGAAAATTATGAGCTGAGTAGTGAAGAACATGGATTCATTAACTAAGATGTTCTCTCCCACCTGTCTTCATAGTAATTGTTGGTGATGTGATGTAGTTAACATATGATAATGTTTCAGATGTACCAGAAGGAGCCATTATCATTCGGGAACACACAACCATGAGTAACTTGTTTAGCTGCTTGTGGTTCAATGAGGTTCATCTCTTCACACCAAGAGATCAACTTAGTTTTGGGTATGTTGCATACAGATTGGGGGAATCATTCAAATATTTCATGTTTCCCAACTGTGAATACAATTCACTGTTTGTGTTGCACCCTCACACAAGAGAGCACTCTTCTCCCATAGAATGGGTTAAAGACTTGAGTAAACTAAAGAATAGCAGTTTAAGAGAAAGTAGGGGAGGGCTAGGCTTGTTTACCCCTTATCCTGGGGATCTTCATTCTGTTGTTCTGCCAAATGTAACAAGAACATCAAAAGCAGGCTGATTTTTTGTTTATTGTTTTAACATATATTCATTTTGGTATGTATTTTGCTTAATCTTAATGAAAGTAAGATAAAGCTCTTCAAATTTATTCAGTTTTAAAGTAAAACGCCTTTTTATAGGTCTGGTTGAAGAAACTCTAACATAAACAATTGTACGAGTTAAAATAAGGGAGAATGATATTATGTATAAATTAATTTCAGTTTTGAAATAAGTTAATTTCAATTGTTCTTTTTACTGTTATCTTTTAATAGGGTCTGTAGTACCTTATAGCAATTTTATAGTTACTAATGAAGAAAGGTAATGGGAAAAGACAAAATTAAAATGTTCAAACAAACACTGATGGAGTCTATGAATGTGTTTATGTGTGTATCTCCGTTTTACATGTGTGTTTATTTTTCAAAATTAAAAATTTGTAAGTGTAAAAGGACTCGAATTCATTAATAAAACATGAAGATTTGAATCCGTGCAATTTAAATTCGTAACATTTTAAATTCTTTAAAATTTACAATTTAACATCTAAAAAGTGCCGCACTTTGAATGTGTCACACCATTTGTTAGTGAACTAAATTTAAGTCTTTAATAAATATTAGTGAAAACTAAGTTAGAAAAACTTCGTAACCATATTTTTTCTTGTATCCACATGAAATAACCCTCTATTTTTTATGATTTTTCAGAGAGAAAAAAAGGTTTTCAATATTTCTATAATTTATTTTACGCTGTTACGATGATAACAATCTAATATAATGATAGACTGGTTTGTTTTTGTTAATAAAAAAAAATTAATGACACCGAACATGTTTATGTTATTGTTTAGAAATAACATATATTGTGTGATTGTGTGGCGCATACTAAATTTCTTTGATTACTTTAAATTTTGTAAACTGCGTAATTCCAAAAACACACGAATGTTCAACATTAACTCATCCGATTAGAAAATTTACATCTCTAAAATTTTGATATATTGAGTATTTAGCAAGGCATGTAATGGAATAAAGAAATGGATAAAAGACAACTTATTATACCTATAAAGAAGAATTCAAAAAGTCAACAAAAATAGATTGAATGAAATTATTAACAAAGAAGAAGCACGTAGGGGACTTGAAAAGGTTTCATTTTTAGTTGGCTAAACATTATTAAAGAAAAACACGTACATTAGGGCAATTGAAATTTTATTTTATTCCTTTTAGACAGAACATTTTAATTATTATTAATAATTCAAAAATATGAACGAAATGTTAAAATGATAGAAGATGACATCATTCAAGAAATTGGCAAATGCATACATGGATTGTTTACGTTCTAAATTTGGTAAAAATTCACTTGTCATTCAAACCATGAAAAGTTATTGAAGAACAAATGCAATTTCAAATCACCTAACTTATAAGAAGAGAGGATTCTTTTAGAAAAAAAGTAATTGGCAACATCCCGAAAAAATGTTCAGAAAAATATGCAAGTGAATAATAGATATGGGATTTCACTTTTGACATGTGATTGTACAAATTAAATTGAAAATATTTTCTTAAAATCCATTGAAACAAATGATGCAATTAAAGTTTTTCAAGCAAATTATTGGACGAGACAACATCATGCCAGATGTGACAAATGATGCTGCTATAAATTGTGGTAATAAGACAAGTGTCAGAAGAGAATTAAATCATGTTGGTGTCTAGAATTTAGAATGATAGTTGAGGGGTAAGATAGTATCCAGAATTTAGATGAATATTTTGTAACTGCTACCGATCTAATTTAAGAAACTCAAATAAAAGGATTTCATTGAACCAAATATCTAATAAAACGAGTTTAATTATAGATGGGTATCTCCATGAGCATATATGGATAGCAGAAGTAAATATTTATATGAAAGAGTGTTTGGTATGTATTGGCACTCATCGTTGGTAGTAGTTGTTGTTGGTGGACCATCTTTGATCACGCCAACGTAATTGACGACCTGGGATCCTTCCAGATGAAGAAATGTCGCTCTGGGGATTAGTCTGAGTACCTTGTGAGGTCCGAGGCATCCTTGTTGAAGATGTGACCTCTGCGCTGAGGTCTCTATAAAACTGATGCTCCTCACGAGGTGTTCTTAAAGATGATAAATTTGTCCTCCATCTGGCAGTTCGATTAGCCTCTGCCTCCAGATCACGGGATGATATAATTGGAACATTGGTTCTCACTCTACTACTCCTACCAATTCTCTCCAGTTGATGCACTGAAGGTAAATTGGATCTCCATCTAGCCGATTGATTTGCCTGGGTATGATTTGATACCCTGTGCGTTATTCCAGACCTTCTGTCATATAATGGCACTCTGTGTCTGGAATTAGTTAACAAAGTAGCCATTCGGCTAACATCTTCAATAGAGATAAAGATTTCATACAAGAATGAGGACATCAAGTCAGCAAGACCCCCCGTCAGAATGGCGTTTCTATTGTATTCAACACCAGAACCTGAATGGATTGAGCTAAAAAGATCTTCCAAGCTCCTTTCTTGTTCCATCCTTAACCAATCGCACTGACGCGAGGGATCCACATCTGATGGCCGAACAGAAGGATGCTCGGACCTAGCATGCTTCCTGAGTTCTGGGTATGTCCCCTGGAATTCACATGTTTCAGAAGAACAACTCCTTGGTTTTGAATTCATATAGCTTCGAGCAGGATCCAAAAGCATATATCCATATATTTCTCCTCGGCAAAGAGGGCAAGTGAGCTTTGGTTTTAACTGGCTCCCAAGATGAGATGGGTGCCCAGCCTCTGGCTGAACTTCTCTACCATGAGATACTCTGCTTGAGGCAGGAATTTCTTCCAGTACTTCTGATGAGAGATGAGAAGAAAAGGACTTGCAAAACTGGTCAAGGCAGTTGGAATGGCGGTAACTGGTATTGCACATATAAGGACGGCAGCCCTTCTCGTGGGAAGAACATTTCAAAAGAACACCATTATGAGGAGGTTCCATGCAAATAGGACATCTAGCTTCTTCCCATTCTTTCATTTCATCAACTGATCCGGACAAATTCGTAGGCTTACGCATGTCAATATTTTTGGAGGTGGATGGGTAAGGAAATGATCGATTGCAATCAGTAGATGGGGACTTCACTCTTCTAACTTTTGGCATTTTGAAATTCAAGATGCAGTAGCTAAACACAAGATCTGTAACATTTCAAACAATCAAAAAGTAAATGGATTACGTAAAGAAATACCGATTGTAATTCAATAATTAAAGCATAACAAGCTCTTTATTTTGAAAAGGTCCACCCTTCCCATCATTAGAATTCTCTACCTCTTATCCAACCACTATTTGTTTACAAGATTGATTCGTATTCACAAATATTACGATTTTGAAGAGTGCGTCCATTTACACGATTAGTTGGACCTAGAAAAGGTGCAAATTGACACCACCAATGACTACTGCCCAATGACCATTGATCTAAAACAATAATATATGGTGGCATCGTGTATCTGTTCATTAAGATATCACTTCATAATCAAATCTATTTTAGACATACTAAAAGAGGATACCATGCTTGTCACTGACAACATAAAAGACAATCGTAGCATTTTAAAATTTCAGAATATTGACTACTGCTGCCCAAAATGTCAGTTGCTTCAGATGCTCTTCAGGAGAAAGACAAAAACTTAGTAGATTTTGATACGACATAAATTAAACAAAAAGTCAAATGCATAAAATTTTATAAATTTTAAAGAAATGAGAAGGTACAGAAAACATCAGAAGATATCACACAATTGAGTTTTCCAGTAAATCTCATGGATCAAAAAGTTAAAACTCTTCATTTTTCTTATCAATATTAATGCAACTTTAGACATTAACAAGCTGTACATGCCCATAATTCCTTCATATTTCACAAACACGAATGAATAGCATATAAAAGTTATAAACAGAACATATAATAAATACTTGATCCGAAAAATTATGCCAGGGAACTTGTATTAACAACAATTACAAACTAATTAAAACAGACTAAAGAACTTCACTTTTGTTAATAGAAACTTAATATTGAAGAGCACCGTTCACCTGAAGCAGAAACATTAGCAAAAAAACATAGATCCACAAGGAAAAAAACCATTCAGGTTCCAGCATCCCACCCATAAACTATTTTTCCGAGGAAAGAAGCATATGTTCAAACTTTTACTACAATTTCAAAGTGCACTAGGAGATCCTGAAATTTGATTATTTACTAGAGATATCTACTGCTAATGCATGTCTCCAACAAAAGCCTCAAAATTTAATTTTACAAGGTATACTGAACAATAGATATTTTCTGTGGATAATGTTGAAGTGAGAATCAAAGGAAGAAAACCAAAGCTTAAGAACTAGTGGCTCTGCAATAGATGAATTGTATGACAACATACAGCAACAACCAGCTTTCACTTTTCTCATGACAAAAAACAATATACCCAAGACAAAAGAAAACAAAAAATCATTGTTTATTACATAAAAAAGACACAAACAACACTCAGCATTCTTCTAAAACAATTCTGCATACCCCTATAAAACTATTATTTGATATACTATAATGGCTTCATCTAGTTATTGGTCTATCATGGCAAAAACAGGAAAAAGGGAGGAAAAGCTATCAACGCCAACCGAAAACAAGGCTGCAGAACTAAACAAATGTTGGAAATTCAAGAGCTTGTTTGAAGTCCAACATAGTTTAAGAATGGGTTAGATGAAGAAAATATAAGAAAACAGACCCCTATACCCAATTCCTTAAGGTTTTGGGTGAAGAATGGGTGTCATTTCATGTTCACTCCCTGTAGTCTATTGCTAGGCCCAATGGTTACTTTCCAGCTCCCCTGGACCCCAATAATTAACAATTTGGAGGTTCCCTCTCTTAGATGTTTTTTCCTAGCCTTTACAGCCTTTTGGAATTGCATATACCCAATTCAGAAATATAGTTTATTAATAAGCATAATTTTATTGAGACTTTGAATTTGGTAGAAAGCACCCAATAGGCACTAGGGATTTTTAAGACCTCAAGGCAAGAGGTAACAAAAAATACACATCATACTGGATAAGTTAACAATACAAAAAGAAAACAAAATGATATTTGACTATATACTGTGATTTTCCACAAAACTAACAAATCTAGCATAATAACATCACAATAGATGCAAAAGAGTATGATGTTCAACTAACAGAACTCTAAGACTCCTACTGATGAAGGTCCCAGAAACCAACAACTAGTTATTGTTTTAGCATCCTAAATATTTTACTCCCTTTATCAAGTTAGACAACTGATATTCACAGGTTTTTATCACTGTAATCCGATGAACCATTCTAGTGTTGCCCCAATGTCTTAGTTTTTTTTGGTGTCTTTAACTTCAATTAAGAGAATTGAAACTCCTATATTATTTGATTCTATAAACTCATCAATTTTTCAGCTAACTCAAATATGAAAGTTTGAACTTTGGATTCTGCTTTTACACGTAATCATTTTTTTTAACATCGCACACTTTGGTCTTCCAACCACCAAAAATTTATTACTCTTGACAAAGTACAGACACAAAATTGATAACTCTCTCTAGGATGAAATTGTTACTTGGGGACAACAGTACTAACATGCATGTTACTGGCACCGATAGTCTCTTATTCTTACATCCATGTTTCTCATACAATGTATTCTTTAAACATAAGGACATTTCCAATGTAAAGTGCCCCCTTCTAGTACGGAGTAGCTTTAGTGTTAGAACATGAGATTTTTAATTCTCGGTACCAGTTGCATCATTAAGATTATTTGCTGAGAAGCCCATGATGAATTTGGGAGTATTAATTCATTACAAAGAAATTCAATCAATTGGGTTTCATTGCTTGCCTTCTTATCTTTGGGAAGTAAGAACCACAGTTAGCGAATCAGACTCTAACTGAGTAACAGCTTAAAAATCTTATCTTTAAGAATGCAGAGCACATTACGAACAACAGAATTGGACAAAAATGAAATTAAAAAAAAATATATATGCTATACAAATGTTTCAAGATTGCATGTTGCAATTGAGTTGATCCTTAATCAGGCAAATAAGTTTAAAATTTGACAGCAATTGGTCTAACATAAAGAATCGAGCCAAACTCTGACCTAATTTGTGTAGGCAGCATCAGAGATGAATAGAAGATCAAAACAATAAGAAAAATGAATAATATTAATTTGTAGAATGAGAGAGAAAAAGAGTAAGGGTTAACCTGAAAGTGGCGGTGGAGAATACAGCTATTAGAGATCAGGGATTAGCCGATGAACAGCAAAATAAAAAGGGTTCGTTTCGTTCAGTTTTGAAATTGAGAGTAGAAACCAGAATTTTCCAATTCCTGATTCGATTTAAATGGAATTTAAAAGTACGTATAAACTTATTCAGTTGGCATTTCCTTGTGTCGTCATCTTTCTTTATTACATTGTAATAATAATAATTATAATAATAATCCTAATTAATTAAATTCAAGTTTATGAACTTATGTATTACTAGATACTAAAAATGTTCATATTTTTCAATTAATTCTGTAATATATTTTTTTTTGTTTGGATAAATTGATTATAATTATCTTCCTTTCTTATCTTTATATTCAAAAGATATGTTGAATGTTGATTTAGCATTAATCTCAACTTAAATTTTATATGCTTAATACGTAAAGACAAGAAATAAGATGAATAAAAAAAAAATTTAAACATCACATATTCAATTTTAAAAACTATAAAAATATTGAATATAAAATAAAAATAAATTGAATAACAAATAAATTAAAAATTGATAAATTTATAAAAAAAATTAAAACTTAATTAATCCTAATAATAATAATAGTCTCCATATTTTTTATCATACAACCTAATAATTATCTTATCTTATAATATTGTAATACTATCACAATCTTATAAAAGAAAAAAAAATCTACATAAAACATTTAAATAAATTAGAAAATACAAAAATTTAAAACTGAAAAAAAATGTAAATGATAATTGTATTTTGAACAAAAAAAAGTTATTATTATTTTTAAATAATATCATATTAAATATGTGAATTTTGACATCACACAAATAAAACATAAAATTACACTGAATTTATGATAGAATTTATAATTTATTATACATAAATAAATTATATCTGTTATAAAAAAATCTAAATAAATATATAAAAATAAAATATTAAATTACATATATTGTTTTTTATAAATAAAATTTAAATTAATTAATTTATTATCGTAATAGTTTTTAAAAAAAAACAAAAAATTTTAAAGTGCAAAACCGTACATAAATGAAAAAATGTCATTTTTTGTTTGAAAACTCTAAAAATTTACTCATTAATAAAAAAACCATAATAAATTAAAAAATAATTACTCTTATCAAAGTAGTTCTTCTAATATATTCTAAAATATAAATAATTTCATAAATTCACTGTAAATATAAATATGTATTTTAGAAAAAATAAAAAAATACCAACATATTCATTTCAACTTCTCTTAAAATAAAATTAGCTGAAACCAAAGAGTATTATTAACTTTTTCATACTGAATCCATTTGTGAATTTTCATTTGATGTGGTGGACCAATTGGTGACAGAATATATTCCAAACAGATCATTTTTATTATATAAAATTTGATCAATTGCAGTTTTTCATCTTGATCTCTTAGGGACTAATTGAGAAAACTTTTATACATGCAACCTAACCAAAAGTATAAAATAATAATACTATTAATTATATAATTATTATTTAATTTCTTTCATTATATTGTTATAAAAACTATATTTTAAAATGATAAATTATTTGACTCTTTAAAAACCTAAAAAGGTGAGATACTTTTATTGTGTTTAAAGAATAATTTATCCAAACCCATATACACCTTTATATACTTTATAAAATGTCTATTTAAAAATAAAATTTCAGGAATGTGGCTCAGAAATCAATTCAATACTTTTATAATCATATTAAAAATAGACAAGTGTTTCGAATTTGAAAATATATTTCTCATATCCTCCTGAAGTAACCAAAAGATGATAAAAATATAATTTTATTAAATAGACATACAAATAAGAGTAATTGTATATTCACTCAATAAATTTAAAAAACAAACATATAATTATTTTTAACCATCGTTATTGTATTTAAGCATATATTTAAAATTAAATTAGGAAATTATTATAAATAACTACAAATGTTAAATAAAAAATATTTAGCATTTTTCATAAATAAAATATTAACTTAACAATTTATCACTACTTGCATTGCATTACTATTTCTGTTAAAAATGAGTTTTCATGATTAAATTCAAAATTTTCAAGGAATATAGTTTTAAAGAAAACCAAAGTTATCATTCTATTATAATTTAGAATATTGATAAATTTTCTAAAATTAATAAAAAGTAAATTTGTATCGTCTCAATCTAACATGTTTATACTATTTAAATGTTATTACAATTTAGATATTAAAATATAAAAAAAAACACATAAGCTTATTTATAGTTCTCATTGAAACTCAAGATAATTTCACAAAATATATATTACTTTTTCAACAAATAGAATATTCATATAATAAAAAATTCAACAAATAGAATATTTATATAATAAAAAAATTATATATTTATGCAACAATCATACTCTAACTATTCATCAATAGTCTCAAAGTAAGTTAGTATAAATTTAAATCATACTACAATATACATATATCATTACCTCCAAAAGATTCAATGTATTCAATAAATCAAAGACCATGCATTTGTCACACTTACTCCTGTCTTACAAGGATTATAATTATATCATGATAAGGCCACATCTCCACCAGGACTATGATAGGATAAATCTCATGTCTATAAGATTTAACTCACTTTATCAAATCTATAAATGAGAACCTTTTTAGAGTCTCATCTTAAATCTCTTTCTTTACATGAGTCCAATACTTAGTAGAATCATGATAATCTCACTTTAACTTTGACATTAGTACACTCCATATATCACCAAACATAGTAGCATTCCCACCTTAGAAATCACTACCCTTTCCTCATCGTTCATATCAAACCACCATAAAATTTCAACTATTTCAACTAGATGCAACATTTACACAAAATATGCCTTTTCATATGAATCATACATTATCAATTGAATACTGCATTCCAAACAATACCACATAAAACAATTCATAGACCTACTTAGCGAGTACAGTTGCTCACTAACAAGTTACTCCAGAGGATGTACTTGCTCAACAACTATGTGACTCACCCAACGAGCCAAGCACTGAAACCAAATACATATGAATTCACTTAGTGAAGGCAGACTCGCTTAGTGACCAACCTCCCTTGCCTCTACCAAAACTTGAATTTCACTCTCGCTTAGTGACTCATTCACTCGCCCAATAACTCAAGCCTTGGGAACTTATTTAAATCAAGCTTGTCCAATAAGCTTTAGCTTGTCTAGCAAGTAGAAAGTCCTAAAGTTATCTATAATCTTACTTTCAACACTCGCTCAGAGGTTTGGCAAGATAACTATGCATATCACATTGCACCATTGGCTCCAATGAGTATTTTGTTAGAATCGCATAATGGAATATTCTCATGTAAACAAAAACCAAGAAGGAGTGAATTAGTTTTTTTAATAAAATTGTGTTTTTAAAAGTTTTTCCTTTTTATGAACTAATTTGACAATTAAAAATGATTCCTTTTAAATAATAAGAGGAGAAATAAGGAGTATAGGGAAAAAGATATTTGTGTAGATATTTCAGATCAAAAGACCATATGTCCAATTGTTAATCTCTTAAACCTACCACTCAAAAATAACCACAACTTACAACCACAGAAAATAAAGTTTAAGGCTAAAAAACATCTCTCTTGAAGACACAAGAGATGAACAACACCTTCCTGAAATCACACAAGGAATGAAAACACCTCATTTGAATCACACAAAGGATGAAAACTTTTCCTATCACCATCATCAACACTCAATCACTCAAGACACACTTAGTAAAAGTTATTTTTCTACCTATACTAGGTTTTTCAAAATCTCTTTTCACAAACACAAAGAGTTTATCTAGTAGTCACAACTTTAAACCTCCGAGTGAAAAAGCTATTTTGGAAAGTAGGTTTAGCTAAAATATATAAACTCTATGTTTTAAAAATTAGGCCAAAAAACTAAAGAGTTTGGTCGTAACTGTCACTGATAATCGATATCATAGGTGATAAATGATTATCATAGAAACCTTTTCAAAAACATATTTTCTCATTGTGATAATTGATTACTAACACTGATAACCGATTATCACATACACTCTTTTGAAAAACTTGATTTTATGATAAATAAGACTTTTCTTGAATGTTTTGTTGTTTGGGTTCTACCTTTTGACTCTTGACCTATTAATTTAGACAATATACACATATTAGAAGATTTCAACAACTAAACTCTTAAGTCTTTATTGTATCTCTTAAATCCAAGCATTCTTTAAGTCTTTAACAATTTTTCATGAGTCAACATTATCAAAACTCTTTATTAAAGCAACATGTTCATATTCTTCTTTAGTCAACATATTTTTATCTCCATCTCAATCAAAGTTAATACCAACTTAGTTTAAAATGAATCGTTAGCAGCCAAGGATACAAACTCATATATTCATCCTCAATTCTCACTAATTAGATAACAAATTTACCACAACCATGTTCAATACATGATTACTAAATCAAGCAATTT
This sequence comes from Vigna umbellata, assembly GCF_029865625.1. Classification (NCBI taxonomy): domain Eukaryota; kingdom Viridiplantae; phylum Streptophyta; class Magnoliopsida; order Fabales; family Fabaceae; genus Vigna; species Vigna umbellata. The sequence continues at coordinate 50,645,416 of NC_142165.1, read as the reverse complement.
AAAACCAAACAATCTAACCATTCCATTAAAAATCAACATACACACAATTTAAACAAGGTAAATCAAACTATATAAAAAATAATACTAGCTTCTATTGCATGGATGGATGCTCATAAACTAAAAAAGTGTTCCACACAGGCTCTACCTCACACAGGTTGCTCTACCTGCACACAAAGAACTTTAATAAATAATGAGAACACACCCTTACAATCCTAACTGAACATACATTCACATTGAACTCTTTAACACCATGCAAACCCCCATAACCTTGCATGCAATAGTTTTAATAATAAGACTCAAAAGAAGAGCAAAACAAATGGACTCGTTCTGTTCAAAATTATGATAAGGTGGGATTTTAAACCTCAATGCCAAGAATCCTGTGGCGTACTGCAATATTCAAATAGATGAATGATAAAGTAAGAGATCTAGAAAAAAGGTTTAGAAAAAAAGTTATAGGGAAATGGTTCTTATAAAATAAAACTTTGTTAATAAAAAGTATCATTTATAGTTTAACTTTTAGTAATAAAATAATTTAGCATCGTCTTTTTAAGACAACTACTACTCTTATTTATTTTCTAGGTCCTTACAGAAAATTTAGGGCGAGATTTTAAAATATGTTGCAATATATCATTTTAATAGTGTAAAACTATTAAATAAAATGTTACAAGGATGAGATCTAGCTTCAAGGTTTACACTTGTTTAACGAAAACCTAACTACATTGTTGCTTCACAATTACCCTACGCTGGATCAACTGCAAGAAAATTTCCTTTAAGCTCACACCATTTAAGGTTATTTAAGGTGATTATTGCAAAAGAAAACAAACACACAAACTGACAAAGACAAAAGGTTAAGCTAATATTATAAAATAATCAAATCATGTAAATATAAAACATCCTATAACACAATTCGTTTCCAAACCAAATCAAACCTAAATATACAGATAAATTCTAGACTTGACCAAATCCGGATACATGTATTGATGTCAGATTATGTCAAGTTGTACACTTGTAGTGGTGGAATAGCTACCCCCCCCCCCAAGCTACCACACAAGAATAGTATGTGAATAGTTTATGGATAAAGAATACCATACCATAGACTAGGACCTTTTATTACTCATCACCACATAATTCCCTTCTCTACCTAAGATTTAGTGATTATTGGAACGCCATGATAACTTCCAAGGCTGAGTCCCTACATCAATACATATACTAAAGGGCACCACCATGGAATCTCTCCACGAGAGTCATGGAACTACCCCCATCTTCCATGCGCATGATTAATACCTACTAATCCTCATCACACATCATACAATTCAATAGATAGTACCAAACAAGCATCAAAGTACTGATACAGCTCAAACCTAACAAGGAACAAGAGGAAAGAAGACACAAAAAAATGCACACATGAGGCCCAACACTACACTTGCCCAACGCCCAAACCCCATTGGAAAGGTGGCGCTCAACGCCAAAAAAGAAGCGCTAGAGCATAGAGGCTCTCTATTTCAGTAGTGCTCAATGCCACAAAGGGTTGCTCAATGCCATACCAGAACACAATAAACTCAAAACTAGCTTTATTTGCCCCCAATATGTATCCAAAATATCAAAATGACATCCTAGACACTAAAAATGATTCAAAAACAGGTTTATATTGAATTAGATACCAATTTAGTGATTTGGTCAAGAATCAAGGTTCAACCGATCAACCTACAACTCACAACTTATGAATTAGAATTCTAATGCTTTAAATCAAATTTTCAATGCATTAACTAACCAACTAAGTCCTAAGTGACCTCAAGGTAAAGATCAAACAACAACTTTACTTATAAATCATTCCTCCAAGATTTCACCTATTAAAACCCCAAAACAAATAGACTAAAAGTAACCTAAAACTCAACCTATTAACTACTTACCATCACAACATCATATTTATGGTTAATTAAGGTTCTAGACAAGTTTAAAATGATCTAAAAACATACATCAAACATTAGTTATCTCTTCAAAGTCCCTCCTCTAGAAATTCACCTATTAAAACCTCAATTTAGACTAAAAATCAGTCCAACAACACTCTTTATTTCCTACTTTCAACTCTACATCAGATTTGTACCTATAGAACTTCAAAATAGCAGCATCCAAAGTTCACACCATTATCAAGTCACAAGCATACACCAAAATATTCATCAATATTCAATTATTCACTCATCAATATACAACATCACTCAATAAGCATTTCAATTAATATCATATTCAACCAAGCATAAATTTCATAACCTATCAAACATAAATTCATACTTCTCGTACAAAAATTAAAGCGAATATTAGTTTCTCTTACTCGACAAAAGACAAAACCGCTCTAGAAAGCCTAAAATAGTTCCAACATACATGAATTCCTATTTGTTCCTACGAACCACAAAAACACGATCAGGATACACCGTTAGGACCATCGATCAATTTAGAGTCTTATAGAAGACTCAAACTTCACATGCAAAACAAAGAGAGCTAGCATGCAAGGAAAATAAAACTGACCAAAAAAAAGGAGCAAAAAACCAACTTTATCTGAAAAATTGATCGGTTAGACTTAAAGATCTCGTCGTAAGGATCACTTAAGCAGTATCTGATATTCAAACATATGAACAGGAGATGAGAACTCATAAAGAAAAGTCAGAAAACTATAAAAAGGTGATTTATAGATGATGTGTTTTAAAATAATGAAACTCGTTTTATAATGAAACTATTTTTATTAAAACCATTTAATATTAAAGTAATCGATTCTCATTATTTTTAAACCACAATCATTTCTAAGATACCATTTTCTATGTTTTTATAATATATTTTTTTCAAAGTCCCATAACAAGCATGAGAGATAGATCTTACTCTAAAATTTAATTAATTCTTTTAAAAAACTTGTTTAATCTTTTTAGTAAGAGATAATTAAAAATATACTTTACAAAAACATTAAATTTTGTCTATTATGTTGCATATTTCTTTTATTTATCTCTTCTTATCACATGAGATAACCTATAAACATATCATTTTTCTTCTCTCTCTAAATATATGCTAAATGTTAATAAACTTGTTTTTGTTCATAAATCATTCTCTTATTTATTTATGTTATTATAGTAGGTTTTCTGCAATTTAGTTTTTGATAAAGTGACAATTATCTGCTTTTAAAGTATACTTACTTTTCCTCCTTTCTTTTAATAAAACAACGTCCACTTATTTTTTTTTTTTATAAAAGAAAATTCATGTTCATTATATTTAAAAATGTAACATATTAACTATAATGTAATTGAAATTTATGAAAGTGGAAATTAAAAGAAGTAGAAATGTTAGTGTTGCATATAAATAAATAAAAATCGAAGGATTTAATTCTATAAAAATTGCATCCACCTATCCTAAATCTAAACTTTTTATATGACATAAAATAGATATTCCAATGTATGTGTTTTTAATATAACAAAACTTATATATATATATATTTTTTATTATTATTATTATTATATATATATATATATATATATATATATATATATATATATATATATATATATATAATCATATTTAAATAAAATAATAAGTCATTTAATCGTATATTTATAAGTGTTTATTTATTTATAAATAATAAAGAACCTTATTTTATTAATTAAACTATAATTATACTACCTCAGACACGCATATTTAACTTCTTATGTTTAATTTTAGAAAATAATAAAAAAGTTAAAATTCCATTAAACGAGTTTTATGTTTTATTTCTTTTTCTTGGATATCTTTTATGTTTTATTTGTTTTTCTTGGATATCTTTTATGTTTTCAGTAGAAGTTTATTAATCTTTATCTTTTCTCTTATCTGAAACAATATTGTTCAGATTAATACTTGTCAAACAGTTTTGTTTACTCTCTTCTAAGAAACAGTTCTTCAACTTACTGTTCAAAACGAAACCAAAAACACAACCAAATACTAAAATTAGTATTTATTCACTTTTTTTAAAGACTATGCTAGAAACGAGAAAAAACATTGAAAGACAAGTATTGCTACCTTTGTAATTTTTCAGAGATTATTTGAAAAAATATCTTTATGAAATAAATCGAAACTAATTAAGAACATTTTTGCTTAGATGAAAAAAATTTCTCATTTTCTGTCTTCGTTTCCTCTTTCTCTCATATTGTGTTTTTTTCTTTCTCGGCTTTTATTGTCTGTCCTTGGAAACTTGTCCATTTACAATTGGGGCCTTTTCTTCATATACCGTCATTATTTCTAACTGTACTCTTATAGTTTTTAAAAGGATTATTTTATCATTGTAGAACTGACCTCTGAATTATTTCAGAAGAAACTTTTCATAATTGTTAAAACAAGATTTTCGAAATAGAATTTCTGAAATAAGATTTTCATAAGATTTTTGGAACAAGTTTTTCGGAATAAATGAGATATATTTTGGAATGATTTCACGATTTATAGAATTTATGGAACATATATGACACCTTTCAGAACAAGCTTTCTGAAATGAGTTTTTCATAATAAACTCTACATAAGATGAGCTTTTCATGGTCATGACAATGGCTGAAGCAGTGATATAGTGCAGTGAGAAGAATATTTTTATCTTTTTCTATTAGTATGAGGTGAAGAGTTAGTAATAATAGAAGTGCAGGTATGATCATGTTCTTTAGAGACCTTTTGTTTCCAGAAAAACCATAAACATGCCTCCAGCAGCACAGCACACGAACAATCATGAGGGAAAAGGATAACATAAAGTTGCAGCTTCAAATATTCAAAAATAAACAAATATATATAATTGAATTTGAAGCCGTGATAATTTTACAATTATCATGGTGGAAGATGAAATGTTTCCTTTGTAATGGGAGAATAAATAGATCCCATGATAATTTTACAATTTTGATCCTATGATATAGTACTATACATGAGTGAAAAAAGAATGGCTGTGTGAATCAATGGAAAGAATAACAAAAATACAACTGTTGGGTTACCTATGAAGTAAAAAAGAATAAAACAATGGAGTCTCCTATCCACTCATGAAGTATGAATAACTGGTATAACTGATGTTCCTCTGAACAAAGGGGAGCATTCTGATCTTGAACTATTCTGCTCACCTCTTTGAGCAATGTGAAGTGGTTCAATACTTGTGTCCCCACATAAGCTTGCTACATTTGAAAGACTAGAGTTCAACAAAGTGGTGTTTCTAGGAGTCAAGGATGATTTATGGCGTGATCCACTTCTTGGAGACAGATTAACTTGCTCCAATGCTCGGAACTGAAGCTCACAAGGGTAGTCTCTCACACATCCAATGCGTGGTCCCGCACCAGTTGTCCATTTGCATGATAGCTGCTTCCCCAGCTGATATGATTTCATTTCTTTATGTGAGTTTATTCTTTTCAGTATGGACTCTGGTGGAATGCTTTCTACATCATTATCATCACAACACTTTTTCTCTTGTGTTGTTTCTTCATCAACTGACTCAGATTCCATTTCCAAACTCTCACTACTTTCTTCAACACCTTCTACCTCTTTTTCTAGTCCTTCAAACACATGACCATCCCTTTTTGGTATTTCAAGATTGCTAAGTTCTCTTCCAAGAATTTGAAACTGCCTTGGGCCAGGTGTCATCGCTGCAGAAGCCCTCTCAGTTTGAATCAAATTGGCCTTCTCTTTTGCAGCTGAGCCTTCAATAATGGTATCTTCAATCTCCAGGCCATTCATGTTCTCAGTGAAGTCCTCTTCAGAGGAGTGGCTTCTAAGATGACCACTTCTCAGAGAACGTAATTCATCAGCCTCGTCAACTGAATCCATCTGCATATAACAAAATGAATCTCCTTAGATATTCTCTCACCTCTTGTAATTACATTGCATAAACTATTAGAGCGTGGTAAAATAATGTACAGCATTGGTTCTGTGTTTTAATTTCTATACCTTGACATCTGAAAGGCTAACATTGTTCTCCTGAAGGAATGAAATAAATTCCTTAAAATTTTCTTCTGTTGGTCGATAATGTCCACTGTGTGGCCAAACTGCCTGTTGAAAAAAAACAATAAAATCAGTTTTAGCTAAGCAAGTAAAATGGCTATCCATGGTGGTAGGAATCTAGCATAAGATTCATAAATTTACACAAGCTTTGTGCCGGATTTCTACCTTCAAGACACCGTGTTCAACCACTAGTCTCCCAGCAGATGATGTAGCTCCTCCAGCCAAGAAGCTAGAATGCTGAAATGAACCTTTTGATTTCTTGCCAACATACAATGTCTTGGATGTGCTAAGGACAAAAATCCACTTGGCATGTGCATCTTTTCCAGTGGTGTTAAGGAGTTCTCCTGATTGCTTGTAGAAGAACTTTCCATCTTCCACAACAACTTCATATGCCAATCTTTCCATCTGGAACAAAGCAGAATCAAAATAATTAATAAAAATTGAAATGAAAAAGTCTCAAACAAATTTATCTATCAAGAGGTGTTCTCATAAAATGGAGGAAACCTCACCGGACCCAGATATTTAATACACTGCTGTTGAAGTTTGAAACGAGGGCACTTGTCAAGATTTACTTCCTTTCCTTCTCCTATATCTAGCCTGCAGTTTCAAACAAGATTAGTTTCAAACTCTTGTGGCTTAAGATCTATATACTAAACTAGCTTAAGTTGCAATGTTTATAAAGAATCTTACCAGTAGAAGAAGGGTTCTCTGCTCTGACACCGAAGCCACTTATCATAATAGAAGTGTAGATTATGTCCATAGCGATGGCGTGGGTCAATCTGTTACACATGAAAAACATTAATAATTGATGAAAGACTAACAAACCAATATATAAGCAGAGAAAGAACATGACAATTATGTCTGACTAACCGCTTCAAGCCAGTGCTGTAAAGCAAGTTTTTGAGCTTTATCGTCTTTTGATAAACCTTTTCCAACCTGCAATGACAAAGAAAAGCTTAATCAAGTTCAATCCAGCATGAAAGTTTGAACTAAAAGGTTAGAGCATGGTAGTTATTGAAGGTATTAACCAGAAATCACCAATACCATGCTGATAAATAAAACTTCCTTCTAAAGCTGAATAATGTTAAAGTACCTTGGCAGCTCTAGTTCTTGCTCTAGACCAACGAGAAACTGCAGTCTCGTGTTTCTCAATGTCAAAGAAAGATATGGAGCTGCGCTTGAGTTCAGCAAAATCTAAAAGCTTCCACCTATTCAAAGATTCGATAAAAACATGTTAGAAACACATTGAGTTTTGTGAAAAGGGAAGAGATTTTTAGGCCATTGAATAAGTACCAGCTTTGTTCAACAAGAATGGCACAATCTGCTAGCTTTCTTCTGGTACGAAAGCTCTTGTACACTTTCTGCAATTTAAGAGCAGCAATGTGTTTGGGGCTGCTTGGATTTAGAAGTGCTGATTGGATGGTTTCCATTTGATTCTCTGACTTGAGTGGCATATCATCCATTTCTTTGATCTTTTTGGCAGTCCTTGCGATAGGCATGTTTTCCTCTTTGTCAAATGACAAAGTGTTGGTGGAGATAATGTCATCAATGTCTTTTCTTTTGAAGCTCACTGATGTCTCTATTGTCATCTTTCCAGAACCTAGAGATTTCAGAATGGTGGGTTCTAAATCTTCTTTTTTGAAACTAACAGATCGTACTGGAGTCTTGATTTCATCATTGCCAAAGTTGATGGATTTTACAACCACAGAATCTAAGCTATCTTCCACATCATTGTACTTGGCAAATGGACATGAGAAGGATATCCCCATATGACAACAAAACCAATATGCAGAAACTAGTGCAATTCGTGGACCTGAAAATAGCAAAGTCGGCATTAAAGTACAAGAAGATACATTTTCAATTTGTCAAACTGGATGGAATAAGTACATCAATAATATGAACAGTCATAAGAAATAAAACGGTTCCACACCATCAAATTCAAACCGTACTCACCACATCAAGCCACACACAATTCCACCAAGACAAAAAAAAAATAGAAAACCAAAAATTCTTGAGACCCATTTCAAAATGCATTATTCTTTTTACTATTCTGTGCGCAAGATCAAAAAGCATCAACAATAACTCATATTTTATGCTGCTGCAAAATCATCAGAAACAAAGGATCACGGATCCGAAAAACCCACCAACCAAACTCCCATTTTAACAGACAAATCACAGAAAACAGTCTCGTATACATGAAAGGAGAACCTCAAACACAGTAAATGGCAAACCCGTTTTATTCTCCTAAACAGATTCCAAACCAACCAACCAACCAACACATATCAGATAACCCAGTTAAAGAATACGAAGGATCTAAAAACAAAAACTTTCACTAAGACATCAACAATAAAAAAGACTATATTTTTCTTCACAGGTAGTTAGATTGAGCAGAATAGCTTTCAAAGAAAAACATTCAGCACCGTATTCAATATGCAGAAATGGATATGCAAACCATTCATTCCACAAAAAAGAAATACATAATAACACAGATTCTTAAAAGCAAAAAATGGAGGGTAGTAGAGTACCTGAAGATTCGAAAACCAAGAAGGAGAAAAGAAAAGAATCTGTAATGGGTTGATGAGATGAGAGAATGAATCTTAATGAACAGTGTTGTTGAGTTAAGGAAATGAGATGTTACATGAAGTGAAATGGTGGTTTTTGAGATGGTGATTGAGGAAAACTGAACTTGGTAGCTAGCTTGAACTTGTTATCAAAGGTAATGGGATCCTTCACCATGAAACACTTCACACATATATATACATATTAGGAGAAGAAAGAATAAGATGAAGATGAAGAGAGAGGAAGTAGAGAGAGACAGTGTTTCCACTTTCCAACCACGTGGAGTCGAACAAGTATACTCAAATTCCTTTTATTTTATTTCCATTTTTCTTTTTTCAGATTTTCCTTCTTCGCTTTATTTTTAGAAGGACTCTAGTTTGTGGCCTCTTTACCAGCACACCCATGACGTGACATTTAACCTTATTTTAATTTCTTATCCGTTTTAGAAAAATGAAAACATATTCGTTAATACAAAATTAAAAATGTGAAATAAAATTATTTGAAAAGCTAAGAATTTGGTAAAATAATTTTATTTGGAAATTTTATCCTTATATAATGAAATAAAGCTTGGTGAACGTTTTGTTTCAGTTTCACGCGTACGCGTAACCTTGCAATGTTCAAAATATATATTAAAAAATTAGGGTAGTCAAATTGATATAATATTGTGGAAAACTAGTTTCGTAAACCTTGGAGTTCAAGTGTCGACCCAATATCTTAAGCAACGTCTCTGTTTTTGATACCTAAATGAGATAAGTAGATTCGATAAAATAAAAATAAAAGTAAAATATTCGTGCTTAAGTTTATATTTAACCACAAAAATTACCTTATATAAAAGAATGTGTATTGTATTATTATTTCCTATCTAATGGATACCCGACTACGGAAAACAAAATTTTGAATTATAAGGGGTCTCTCTTATAAATGGGTAACCCTAATTATATGGGAGAGATAATTTATTTATAAAATTACAAAAGCAAATTTGTTTTATTAAAAATACTAATGAAAAAGAGACACTTTGTGATTTTATACATTTTAAGAAAAAAATATCACTAATAGTAATTACATACAAAAATAATTAATACTGCATAATCATCACTTTAATTGTTTTAATAGTTTGTTTTTATTTTTAAAATATAACTAAGAGTAAAATAGAAATATCAAACATATATTCTTTTATATACTGTGATAATTTTTTAATTAATATAATTAAGGGTAAAATAGAAATATAAATTGCATACATAAGACAAAAAAATATTTTTTATATATATTATTATAGATTAAATCATTAATAATATTATATAAAATGGTGTTTTTTATCAATTTAATTATTATTCCAATTGTTTATATCAATTTTTCCTCAAATTAAATAACAATAATAAATTTATCATATCATTTACTTCTTGTTATATTTTTTAAAAATTTCATCCATATAAATTAGAATTGTTAAAATAAATTAAAACTTACAAGTATTTATCAGAATTAAGATTCAAGTCGAGTTTGGTTTAAAAAATTACAAATTTTGACATAAGTAAAAAATAAATTTGGTCAATTTGTTTCCTCGAATTGAATCCATGATGAACAGGTTAGCTCACCAACTCACCCATAAATTTTAAATATTAAATTATATTAAAAATAAAAATTCCTAAATTTTCTTATATCTTTAACTGTATTTGAAATATATTGTATTTTTTGTGATTTTGGATTATATTTGGAGTTTAACATCATTTTAGATTATATTTAGATTGAACTTTATTTAGATTTCAATTAGAAAAAAATTGTAATTTTTTCTTTTGGATTGAAGAAAAATAATTTTTAATTAAGTGAACCAACCCATTTAATCCATTAATCTGTGATGGATCAGGTTGTATTCAAAATTTTTGGACTCGCTAATAATTAAATTGAGTTAGATTGCATCACTAAGTAACCAATCCGTAATGAACTGATGGATTGAGTCAAGCCAAGTGAGATGACCTGTTTTGATAACTCTAGTATAAATAAAGCATAAAATAGTTTTGAATTAATGTTTACATACCATACATAAAATGGTTCTTAAAACATTATATGGTTTCTGAATTTCCATGCATTATCAAATATCTTGAACCATTTACTATAACAAATAATTTGACATTATATTATCATGATCTTAGTACAAAATAGAGTGCAATTAATTCAAAAGATAATTCTTTTGCAAATTTTGGTAACTAATTATCAGACATGTTGATCAAAGACATTTATTAAATTTTATAGTTTGTTAATTAATGCTAAAAACAAAATTAATCTATATAGACAACTTTATAGAGATAAAACTTATTAAAGATAACTAAAAATTAAAACACAAGGATGTGGAGGCGACTTTCAAAGAACTTTAAGCATAGTTATAATGAATTTGTTCATTCTGGAAAAAAGAAACAAGTACTTAAATTTATAAATACGGTGAAATTTCAACAACTTCATAGAGATTATGGCAGGAATGAGATATACCAAAATTAAATCAAAGTCATTAAAGATGTAATCCAAGTTTTTACAACACGATGCTAGTAAATACACAGCATTTTAAGTTAAAAAGAAAATTAAAGATTCATCACTCAAGTATTGAAAATTTGAGACTTTTTTAAATTCTCAACCAAATATTTTGTATATTTGACCAATAACTATAGCAAACAGTGTACGTATGTATTTCTCTCGCAGTTTTTATGAGTTTATGTACATCAGAAAGGAAACATTTAGTTCGAATTTTGGTTTGACTTGCTACTATATATATTTTTGTATTTTTGTCATGTATATCCTCCAAAGAATTTTTCCAAGAAATAACCCTCTTTTTCAAATCCTATCTTGAAGGGGTCATTTTCTTGACAAAGTCTCGAAGTAAAATGCAATCCAGGAATTCGAAGTGAGAACCAGATTGACTTTATCAAAATCAACGATTGATTCCAAAATTTAGGTCAAGTAGTTTAAGTGTTTGTTTATGATCAACCTTGTCAAACTATTCCAAAGCTAAGTTAACCACTACAAAATTGAATTTTCATCTGGGGCATGAACTTTCTGCCTCCTATGGAGCTCATTGCTGACGTTAAGTGTTACAATTTTTTATGTTAATTGAATAGTAGTTGGAAAAGATTGTTAATTTGATGTGCATACCAAGTAATGAATTTGAAAATGTTGTGGGGATGTGAAAGGTTGGAAATTTCCTTGTATCGTTCTTGGTCTCTAAGATTGAGATTGCATCATTGTCTAATTAATACCAACAAAAAGTGTTTCTGAAAGTCCAATAATGTCAAGTCATCACACCTATGACCTATGTTGGTTTTTTTACTACACAACATATATTCAGTGTAATATGGTAACACAAGTGAATCCGTATTATAACTAGGTTGAGTGAGCTGCTAGTTAGCATTTTAATTTTTTCTACCTGTTTTTATATTATATATAATATTTAAATAAAACAATATAACTATTAGTTAAATAATTACTTTTTTTATTGTGTGGTTTGAATCATGTAAACGTATAATGTGAATAGAATTTAAATTAGGAATATCTGCATACTAAATTTTAATTATTGATTGAAATTGAGTAAATTTTTTCTTAAAAAGTTACAATCATTTTAATTTTTTCGTTAAAATAATTATACAATACTCACATAATTAATTGTGATTTTTAGAAAATATTTCTTAAAAATAAAATAAAATAATTAAATTTACTGGGTTATTAACTTATGTCTATTAGCCTTTTGATAAGCTATGACTTTGGAGTGTGACATTTCAAGTTAGTATATATGTACAAGTTGATAGTACTATATACAACATAAACATATTATTTGTAAATATATTGTACAACAAAAGGACGTATTAAAAAAAATAATACATTGTACGTAATAGTAAGCCTTATGTGTATGTTAGCAATGACTTTACCTATTCATCACATATATATATATATCATCACGTATGTCATTCTTTAATTATATATTTTAGTACATATATAACTAATTATATCAATTTATTTATACCATTATCAATATATTAAATACGTGAATAAACTTAAATATATACAAATACATTCAAATATATACAACATAATTACAATCACATTTTGTTTGAGCGAATTCCTCTCCCTAGAGAGACCTTGATGTATTTGCATGATTTATCAAGATATATATTATAACTAATGTACACTAACCCTATCTTCACTTAAGCAAATATGGTGTTATTTGTAAGCCTTGACTATATGTTTGATTCTCCAACATTCCGAAATCCATGTGCATCACAAAAAATACTATGTCACTTGATTGATATCCTTCCAAATGAAAGAGAGATGTCATCACTGGAATGTCATATTTGCTTAAGTAATGGTGAATATTAAGTGTAATCATTATAAACAAATCAATTTCCCAACAATCAGTTACCCCTTAAGAAATTTCTAATTATGAAAACACACATTTTTTGCAAATGGAGAGGAAAACTAATATAAATAATTTCAACCCAACTTATATTCTAATAAATCAAATATTTGTTTATATGGTTTTTAAACTTCTAATTAACTCATAACATGTATGCATCATACGAATTAGGTTAAAATCTTTTTTTATCTCTAATTTTTATATAAAAAAATCAATTAAATCTTTAATTTTTATTTGGTTCAATTTATATTTCTAATTTTTTTTTGTAAAATGATCTAATTAGACTATTTCCAATAAATTAATGTTAGATTTTCGTTAAAATTTATACATCAAATCGTTTCGTCTTAAAAGTCTAAATATTCAAATTATTTATCCTACTACCTTGGAGATATAATCTCTTAACAACATAATAGTTAAAATCTTCTCAAAACTTTGAGAGTTTAAATGATATGAGTTTAAGGGAAATGATATTAAAAAAATTAGATTATAAACATTTTTATCATTACTCGTTTAAAAAATTATTTAAAAAATTTTCTGATCTTAAATATATTTTTTACGTATCACACTTTAATAATAAATGATATCCCTATAAAGTATTCTTACTTCTTTTTCTCTCCCATTTAAGGACAGGGGCAGTTAAGAAAAAGAATTTTAATAACATAACCAGTGAACTAATTAGGTTTTTTTTATTGCAATTTTATTGATGTTTCTGAAAAGTCATACTATAATGCTTAATTAGGAATGGTTCACTTTAAAAAAAATATATGTCTAAGTAGCACATCTTTATCAATATTTTTAAGAGTTAAAATAATATATTTAAAATTTATAAATTTAATTATGGTTAATAATAAAATAAAAATATATATAATTTAGTATAATTATAACTATAAAGAAAACACACACATATAAATATTTTTTTCATATTTTTATTAATAATTGAATCAAAACTAAAATTTTCAACTATTTTATATTGGTAAGAAAATTATCTTCTATTTTATTTTATAATATAATTTTTTAAATTTCAATACTGAAAATCGTAATTTAATAAAACATTAAGATATAAGTACTAAAAAAATATATGATGATTGCTACAATTAAAAATCATATATTCATTAGTTTTTCTTTTATATTCATAAAAAATGAATTACAATTAAAGTAAAATTTTATTATCAAGAGAAGATAGAATTATCTTTTTTTATCTTCAAGAATAAAAAAGAATAGATGAAAAATGAAAACACGGATATTAGTTTGAGACAATGGAAAATAAATACAATAGGTGAAAAACTAAAAAAATAAAAAAAATAATAAAAAATATCTTAATAAATTTTTTACTTTTTATTATATTAATGTTATGTTTTATTATTTACTAATATTAAATAGTATGCTTTATAGAAGAAATAAAGGTATACCTAATTAAATTTTCATTAATTTTCAATATTTCCATATGTTACGTATAATTTAGAAAAATTTTAAAAATTGATGACCATGACACTCCCGGCCCTCTAATAATCCGCCCCTACCCGTTATACGTATAATTTTATTTTATTTACGAATATTTCAATATGTGCAAAGTGTACTGTCATTCTAGAGCATTCCTTCTCTGATGATTTTGTAAGAAAATAATTGCATGGAGTTTTTCATTTACAGATAATTAGAACCAAAAGCTCTTAGAAAAATAGAAGCAAATTGTTTACTTTTGGTGTTAAAAGTCTAAACCAGAGGACAACATTATAATAATTGGGTATGCAAACGTACGGTGTCGGAAAGTGATGTACAGATATACAATAAGTTGGTGAGAAACAATATATAATTATGTAATTAAACCTTCTCTTACTTCTTAATTTTTTTATAGTAAAAATTGAAAAGGACTGCTTTAGGTGGTAATTAAGGAAACATAATTTAGGAATCTACGTGTTCCTGTTTCATCTTTCGGTCATTTCATTTATTCTTTTCCCATTTTAATAAATTACAATATCTATACCAAGCCACCAGATCAACATTATACAATTTCATTCAACAAAATCAGGAACCTTCCTATTCTTTCTATCGTCACTTTAGTTTAAAAGAATATATATAAAATCCGCACCGTTTAAGAAATAAATGCTGCTTAGATTAATATAGAATTAAGATAAATCTATAAATAATAATTATTATATTTTTAAAAGTTGCAATTTTTGTACCTGAATACACCTGTTAGTCAAACCCAAACCACAGAAAGCTACGCTGATCCAGTAAGTCATTTCAGTACTCTTGTCTGTTCTAGAAAAGTAACGCTGAATGTTTTAAGAAAGAAAAAAGAAAACATTTTTATTAATTAAAATGACGAAAGTGATGATTCAAACTGAAAAGATGTGAGAAATATTAATTTATAGTTTTTTATTAGAAAAAATGAGAGAAATTATTAGATGGACAAAACATTGTCACTTCCAACTGTCATAGTGTTCGAGATCTGCATGCATGGAACAGTGAAGGAGTACAGGGATGTGCACGTGTCAGAACTGGAGTGGGCCACGCTGCGTTGCCACCGTAACTTGTAACACCGTACCGTTCTTCAGACCACAAAATCTCGTCTCCAGTTTCTGCTGTCCCTTTTACACTGTATTCTATGTTTTGCTTTGATGTAGAAATCGACTTTGCTATACGTACATTGTATTCTATGTTATACTCTCCCCATTTCGAATGTGCACATTGTATTCTCTGTTATACCCTCCGCATTTCGAATGTGCCAACATGTTACGACAAGGCAGCAAGAGAAAAAATAAATAATACTAATTGTATTTTTACTCCTTACCTCACATTAATAAGCATAGTTTATCGAATTTGGTCGGTACAAATAAATCATTACTTATTATTAAAGTAATGAAAAGTATATTTAATTTAATTTTATATATATTCTGTAAATTAGTTAGTTAGTATATAATTTATTGAGAATATTTAAAAAACATCGAACAAGAAATTTGAGTTCAATAATAAGTGGCAAAAAGACCTAAATCTTAATTATTGATTCTCAATAATTCGAATATCATTAGACTAAATATCATATTAGACACCAATATCATATTTAACTAGTTAAATATAAGTTTAACTTGTTCTCACAAAATTAATTCAATCAAATATATAATAAAATAATTTAAATATTATATACAATAAAACATACATACATGACATATCTTATCACATTCTTTAAAATTTGAAATTAGATATTGTATTTTAAAGAAAAAGTTTGATCTACAAATTTATTTTATCTAGAAAACAGGATTTATTTGGTCAATACTAAGAGGCTAGTTTTAATACTAATCTTTTCAATATATTAACTTTTATAGAGTCGTCATTGAGAGAAAATTATTTCTAATGTGTTGTAAATTTTCAAATCATTTTTAGATAATTTATAATCTCAAATAGAATTATTTAATGAGGTAGATTTGGACTTGTTTATAAATTAAAATTTAAGCATATGGCTAGTTGATATAAAAGATCTATAACCCTCTCTCTCACCAGAAACATTGAAAGTAGAAATAAAGAGAAACTTGATACAATAAACATAGATATAATATTATACACAACCCTTTTAAAATTATTATCATTTAATTCAAACCTCCAATACATGAAATCTTAAGAAACACAAAGTATTATTTTAAAAGGCACTTACATTAAATAAGCATGTGACTCCCACTAGGTAAGTAAGTAAATGATTAGATAATAATCATTCGAAGTCTATAAACAATATAGAAAAACTAATGAAAAAGAGACTCGCCTTAAATGATATTTTTAATCGGAGTAGCTTCTTATTCTTGGAAGACATAAAATAAAAAGGTACATACACGCATAAGTAAAATAGCATTTGTTTTTAGTCAAGAACTTGTTGTGTATGGTTTAATATACATGCATATCCATAGATCTCCTCATTAGTAAGATATTGTCTGTTTTTGGGTTAAGCTCTCACGGATTTACTTTTGATACTAATCTAAAAGGTCTTTTACTAAAGAAAGTATCTTATGTATATATAAATCTATGTATATTTCATATTTTATCAAATGTGAGTCTTTGTTTGTACTCAACAGAACTTAATATACAAATGTTAAGTTTCACATAAATTATGTTGTGTTTACATGTAATGATTTTTTGGTACTAGAGACGAGAAAGTGAGAATTTGCAAAGATTTGTTATGTTATTTTTATTCAAGATTTGCAAAAATGGATTAGTAAAAATGGATTAGTAGAATCCATTCATATGTATGCTTTTACTTATCCTTTTATTTATGGTGAAAGCGGGGATTTGATAGTATTATTTATGCTTTTACTTATGTGTTTTCTATTTTATGGAACTGTCCCTTGCAGGTGTTGTGTTTTTACTATTCTAACAAATTTTCTCTCTCGTTAATTAATAATAATAATAATAAATCATAACAATAATAAATAATTATTTATCTAAACAAAAAAATTCAGTATCCTAAAAAAATGTATTGTATTAATTAATTATTATTTTTTTTTCTAATTCTACTATTTCAAATATTTTTTAACAAATTATTTACAAATATCATTTTATATTATTTTTACTATGGATAATTTATTAATTTTTATTTTATTTAATCTATCACATTAGTGAAAATATTCACAAACTTTATTTTTATATTCATTTTTAATCATCTCAATTTTTTTTCAAAAAAAGAACACATATTTTGCTCTTAAATATTTTCACATTCATCTATTCACTCTCTTTTAAATTATTTCATTCAAGTGTTCTTAAATTATTTTACTCAAGTATGGATGGAATAATATATCTAACAAACAACAATATTCTGATAATAAGTAGTACAATAAGTTAAATAAACAAAAAATCTTATTAAGATAGGTTTTAATGAAGAACTCTGGTACCATGTTGAAAAACAAATTTTAAGTCCAATTAAATTTCACAAAATCAATTTTTCAAATAGCACCCAATTATATATTTTAAATTGGTCTTATACGTGAAACTTTGAATAACAATAATTATAATTATATAATAGATTTAAAATTAATAATTATCTGATATCAATAAATATGTTTTAAGTTTGTATTTAACTGTTTCTTTATATAAACGATGTTTAATTTAAATATTGTTTTATAAAGTGTAAGTATATATAAAGAATAGGTTATGTATCATAAGCATTTTGAGTTATTTTTAATTTTTTGTGGTGAAGAAATAAAGAATGGAAGAGGAAAGAGAAGAAGACGTAGCTGTAGAGCATGGTTGCGAATTAAATAACAGCAGGTGGCACGAAAAGTGTTGTTCATTTTTGTTATGTATTGGTCCCTTTTTCTACTGATTCAGTGGTCAGTGCCCACTAATGTGAACTCAGACGAAACCCAAAAGAAGAATAAAAAAAAATGGAAC
Source organism: Vigna umbellata (assembly GCF_029865625.1). NCBI lineage: Eukaryota > Viridiplantae > Streptophyta > Magnoliopsida > Fabales > Fabaceae > Vigna > Vigna umbellata. Next base: position 50,627,118 of record NC_142165.1, on the reverse strand, counting down.
GCGGAAACCAAAAGAAAAGGTCACACAGCGTATAAAACACCGACTCAAATTAATGGGGGTGAGTTTTTTGTACGTGTGTGTGTGCCTCTGCAACCACTCCCATCGCATCGCATGCAAATGCAACAAACAAACTTCTCAAAATTCCAAAAACCACAATTCACGCAAAAGTCAAACTCTTCATTCACTTCTTTTGACGTTTGTTCCATTTCTTTCCCATCTTTTACTTCAACGTTTTAAGATATATCATTTCTTCAATTTAATAATTATAAATACATTTTATTACAATAAGAATAATTTTAATATCATTAGATTTGTTTAATTGCATTAATAATTAATATGTTTGAATGTAAATTAGTTTCTCTTTATAGTAATTCAGTTTCATTCTGAGCTGACCGATTCAACGAGCGAGCGATGTAAATAGGGCATTATTTAAAAAGTTGAGAGAAAGAGGGAAAACGTATTTGTCAGTTTGAATTAGAAGTAATAGATAATAAAAGAGAGGAGATTAATTAATATAGTAGTCGTACTTCTGATAAACGAAAGGTGTTTGTCTTGAAATGTGTGACACCTTTTGATGTGGTGAGAGAAGGAGAACGTCACCATTTTTTAGAAAAGGTTCAAGATTTTATGTAATCTACGACAACATAATACGCGATCCGTTCATTATTTCATAAAGTAAAATAAAACAAAAAGGAAGAACCAACGTTAATAAATAACATTAATATAGGCGGCAGGTACACACCTTTGTCCGTCAAATTTTAAATTTCATCTGTTTATTATTATCATTATTACTGAAAATACATGGGTCATGTATTTATATTTCTATCATGTTTTAACTAGTTAAATTTAATATTTATGTTAGTTTAGAAATTTATTTAATTGTGATATTAGTATTTCTATTTTTGTACTTAACATGTGTAGAAAATAATTTCAATAAAAGTAGTATTGAAGAGTGATAAAAAGTATAGAATTACATAAAAGAAAAAAAAAATTCTAACATCTCATTTTAATAATATAAAACTATTAAAACATTACTTACTACTTAACAAAAACTAGATTAACTAGATAAAAACAAAACAAAAAGACAATAGATCTATATTTGTAGATCCATCTACCAATTCATCTCTTCCGTCATTCCCTCTTTCTTGAGTGATTATCACAAAAGAAAAAATAACACACAACAGACAACACAAACATAAGGGTAATCTAATAGATAAACAATTCATCTTAATCAAAGAAAACTACATCATACATTATATTACACACACAAAATAAACATTCATCCTAAACATACCATAGAATTAGACTTCATCATCCGGATATAGTATGAATGTCGAGGTACGGTGGTTCATGTACTTGTGGTACCCTCCAACCATACTCATTCAAATCTATATTGTTCTATGACATAAGCTTACTTGCTCTATGACATAAATTGTATTATAAAATAGTTGAAAATGTAGGTAACTTTTTCTAATAAAAATGTTTACATTTTCTTTCTATTTTTCATCACTATTAATCTGATAAAATGTAGTGAGTTGATTAAAAAATAAAACAATAAATTTATATATATATATATATATATATATATATATATATATATATATAATATTAATTGACAATATATCACCAATTAAAAAGATAATGTTTTTATTTCTAATACTAGTGTATAACATGTGAGTATGTATCTCCACTCCTTTTATAATCATAAAAAAATATTTGTAATTAAAAATTATTTTTTATATCATTATATAAATTTGTTACTAGAATTTATATTAAAGTTATAAAATAAAGTTAGTTTATAAAATAAAGTTAGTTGCATTTATAAAAATAAAAACAGTAAAAAAAGTGTAAAAAGAACAATTAAAAAGGAAGTCACATTCCTGATTGCTATAAATAAAAGAAGTTATATAATTAAATAAAAATTAACTTAAAATATTGATCATATTTTCTATTTTCTATAAATTAAAATAATGTTTTTCCACAAAATTTACTCTTTTTTTCTTCACCATTAATGACTTTTTATTATAAAGACTTAGAAAAGGGTGTTTTATAAACCGTATTTTAGAAATGGTAGGGGTTTAAAAATAGTGAGACTTGATTATTTTAATATTAAATAATTTTATTATAAATAGTTTCATTTTAAAAGAGTTTTATTATTTTAAATAAGACTATATTTCTAGAAACCAATTTTATAAAGTTCTCTGACTTCTTTCTAGGTTCCTTTTCTCTCCGACAAACTCTTCAATATAGATCAATTAGTTTCTCCGTCTGAGTAATTTAAGTTTCGATCCCTTTTCTGTGGTCCTTTCTTTATATGTTACATGTGGGTCTCACTCAACTTGCACGCATCTTTTTAGTCTTCAGTTTAAGTCTTTATTATTTCGTGGTTCCAACGGTGTACTCTGATCATCTTTTCATTGTTTGTAAGTGCATATTGAGTCTTTTTGAAACGCCACATCATAAAATAACAACATCTTTCTTATTATAGCATACAAAAAACACACAAATAACTATATTTGTTCGATCGGGAAAGGCAAGAGCGATTGTCTTCATAAGAATTCCCCAACATAAGGGAGAAGGATTGTGGCTAGAGCTGTCAAAACGGGTAACCCGACCCAACTTGACCCGACCCACCATGGGTTGACCACTTAGTGAGTCAACCCAACCCGGCTCATTTATTAGCGAGTCGAAAAAATTCGAACCCGACCCAACCCACCACAGGTTGGTGGGTTAAACGGGTTGACTCATTGACTCACTTAATTAACTTTTTTTTCACCCTCTTCTTCTCAGATTCTTAACATGTTACTTTGATCGATCAAATTGAAACCGTAATAATTGGATCAATTGATATAAAAGAAAATGAAACAAAATAAATATATTGTTATATATTTATAAGCTATGAAGCATAAAATTTTGCCAATTTAGTTTAATGAGACATCCACAACTGTTTGACCAAGAAACTACATATAGATGTTAACAAAAATATATAGCACAAGATAAAACTGTCATGCTTGTAAATAGGTCTAAAAATAAGATCAAACAAATGATATATTTCTGAATTATCCAATCTATAATATTATCCATCTATTAAATTGGAGTCCTGAATGGATAAATTCACAGTAGTGTGCTCTCTTGAAGCATATTCTTCTTTATCTCCATCTATAATATTATCCAATCTATAATCTTAGGGTTTTATTTGCATAGGGGAACTTTTGGAAAGGCAGCAGCGCGAAAGACTCTATTGCTAAGTAAAGGTTGTGCATTTTGAATAATTAATTTGGTTTCAATAAAAAAATAGGATTTGAATAATTAATTTAATTAAAAAAATAGGTGGATTGGTGAGCCAACCCAACCCACCACGGGTTCAACCCATGTGAGCCGGGTCAAAATTGGCTCGCATAAAAAATTTTACATTCTTTTCCAACCCAACCCGGCTCAAACCCATGGTGAGCCGGGTTAGCTCACGGGTTTCAACCTATTTTGACGGCACTAATTGTGACTTTGAGTCCTAAAAGCACAACAATCCTATTTTTTAAAACAACTTGTACTTTTTTAGATCTCAATGATTTATGAGAGTTTTCCTGCTGCGCCTAATCATTTGAGGTTATAGTTAGCCTTAATATTTCTTATTCGTAAGTAACCCAGTGAGTGTTTTCCTTTTCCCATGTCCTTTTTGGTCAACAATCAACACATACCATAGCGGTACAAGATTCTTTAGAGTGGTTTGGTCTTCTTAAAAGGTAAGGAAAGTTAATATTTGCTTTAATTTGTGTTAAAAAGTAGGGATTTTTTTTTCTAGGTCGTGAGAATGATGTTTGATTGAATATGTTATTATTTAAGATATTTATTGAGTGATAATTGAGTTTGATGAGTAATATTTTCTTATTAATGAATATTGTAGTGTATGCTTGTGAAATGATGCTTGATTGAATTTGTGATGCTATTGTTTTGGAGTTCTAGAAAGTATAAATTTGTTATAGAGCTTGAAAGTAGTGAAAATGGAGTGTTGTTAGACTCATTTTTGGTCTAAATTGAGGATTTTGTAGGTGACTTTCTAAAAGAGTAATTTTGAAACTGTAACTGATGTTGCGGAGGGTTGTTCTTAGACCATTACAAACTTATCTAGGATTTTAATTAACCATAAATTTGATATTTAGTTGTAATTTGCTAATAGGTTGAGTGTTTATATGGTTTGTAGTGCATTTTAGAAGTTTTGACTAGTGATATTCTAAAATATTGGATATAGTGTATGTCTAGGGTTTGTGTGAGTATTAATTAATTCTGATACATTAATTTAGCTAATTTGGTTGGTGTTTAAAATAATCTTGAAATGAATTATGTAATTTTTGGCATGAGAAAGGAGTAAAATTATCCATTCAGTCACTTTGCATACTTACTAAGTGAGTTATCCATTCACAGGTAAAATTCACGTTTTAAAAATTCATAGAGCTTAGATCACTTTAATCTCTCAATGAGTCTTTAAGGCCTTCAAAGTTTTGAGTTGTTAGACGAGTAAATTACTTATTGAATGAAATTCTTTTTTAGAAAAACCTAAGATTCAAAATGGCTTTGTCATTGGATGAGTTTAGTTTTGTGTGGTAAGAGTTTATGAAGGTTTCTATGACACTTTGGATGTGAAAAAAAATTATGATAGAATATAAGAAATTTACTCTGTCACATGAAAGGTCTTAGTTTCCTAAACTGTAGCTTTATTATGAGTATTGAAAGTTTAGACATTTAGTTCTGTTTATTATGAAGTTATTAAATTAATTAGTTGATTAGTGAATTATGAATGCATAAAATGTAAAATTATATTTTTGTATGTAGTATTTAAAAGAAGTTTATTTTGTGTTGTTTGTTTTGTTTATATTTCAACTGTGATGATTGTGTATTATATTTCAATAGGAGAATTTCAATACTGATAATACGAGAATTGATATAATATTATTTTGTAATAATAATTTTTTTATGCTGTGTGTATAAATGTATGTTAAGTTTTAGTTTTGAAAATTTATTCAAAGAGAAATGATAGATATACTTATATGTGTGTACAATTTGTTCAGCAAACTAACTTTAAATCAAACATGTTCTAATGTTTAATCACAACCATGTCTTGATTTTGATTTCAGAAGAGACAAATACAAAGAATTACAATTATTTATTACTAGTAAAAATAAATGTGCTACACACATGTGTATCAACTTATTTTATTATAGTGAAATTTTTATCAAACTATAAAATGGCTTTTAATTATTGAAATAAAAATATTAATAAACTATAAAATATTTGTTATAAAAAATATAACTGTAAAAATAATTATAATTTTATTATCAATAATTTTTTTATAATGTATAATTATTTGAATTGAAAAAAATAATTATTAAAAAGAGTAAAAGTGAAAACTCTTTTTTTAATAATTATTTAAATTTTAAAAAATACAATTGAAAAATATTGTGTACACAAGAAAAATAATCCATTAATGGTATAGAAGTATATATATTACATACTAACTTAATCACAGATTATTGTTGATGTAATTTATAAGGGTATAGTTATTGTAAATTCAATAGTTTGTTATATTCATCATTGCATAAATACAAAATTACCTTATAATGTGAATGCATAAACCTATTTTCTTGTATATACAACTCTCAACACTGCCCAGCCTTTGCTATAAACAAAATGATAATATCAACTAAGAATTATTGTAAACTAAAATAAGAAAACATATAATTTGTATACATAGACGAATCTTTATTTTGAAGACGGTGATAGGTTAACAATTTATTTTAATAATTTTTTGATAATAAATTACGTATTATTATTTTATTACTTCGTATATTTAAAATGGATCAACCATAAACTATCACGTAAACTATCACGTAAACTGTTGTAAAATTATAAAAAAAATATTTTTTATTTTTGAATTAGAATAGAAAATAGTGAGTAGCGAAATGAGTAAATGAGGAAGCAGATGGTGTTGTTGTGAAGCCATTTTTTGATTAATGAATTTGGTGCCACTTGTTATGAGTGAAGGCATTTTTGTCAAAACTCATCCTCCAATATACTTGTCAACCAACAACTTTTGGGTCAATTGTCAACACAGTCCCACAAAAACTACATAAATTAACAACTTAAATCTATTCTCTCTCATCTCTTCTTTTCTCTTTCGTCCACATTCTTTAATTTGTTGACCAAACAATTCCTTCTAACTCTACTCCTTTTAACACTTTTCACTGTTCATTTTGCCAACCTACCATGCAACCATGTGTCTTCCAACACCTCAAATATTCATAACACCTAAAATGTAATAGTAGTATTTAATTCAGTAAATCAATTTAACATTAAATATGTTTTTATAGTTTTTAAACTTTCATACGAAATTAAAATTTGTTTTTATTTTAAATTTTAATACAATTTAGTCTCTAAACTTTATAAAATAAATAAATTTAGTCTTTCTGATTCAATTGTATTAAATATTTTTAACTTATTAAACGTGATCTGCTTATACCGTTGGATAAATTTAAACTAAAATACCAATCTAAAACACACTTTGACATATAAAAAAATTAACATAATTAAAAAAATTATATTTATTTATTTTTAAAATTTAAGAAAAATATATATTAAAATTTGATAGGAAAACGAATTTCACTTTTCAATTCAAATTTAAAGGCCACATACATATTTAATTCATTAATATATATAAAAGGTTTGAAAATAACAGTAAATGTAATTTGTTTTTGAAATGAATAAAAAAAAGTGTGACAATTCATTTCTTTAAATTTCATGAAAGTCATATACTTGATGGAGGCAATGAATTCTCCAAAGCAAAAGATAGTGAAAATTTCAAAGAAGGAATTGAATTCCATTACTTTTGTTATGTAGTTTTTTTAGGGTTCTTGATATTGTAGCAGTCACCAAACCATATCTGAGAAGAATAGTCGGTCCATGATACTTGTGAGACAAGTCGGTGACTTGGTCTTTTATTATTTGTGTGTTTGGCACCTTCACAAGAAAAAAACAAAAAAACTTAGCAAAATTTTCTATGAAGGAGGAAGCAGCCACGAAGGTGCTCGAGATGGATATCTCTATAAACACACATGTTTGACTTCTTTGGTCTGATCTGTGATTCACAGCTACAAATAAGGATCTGTATCACTCAACACACTCAGATACCATCCAATACACTACAAACACGTATTCTGTAACATCTTCTACTTTTTCCCCATCTGTTTCAGAGTTTAGTTGACAAGTGTTCATTCAAGGTCAACCCTATTTGTCAGAACTTACTGAACAAGGTTTTGAAACTTTCACACTGTCATTGGCATGTGTAAGTCAACATCTGATGCTAGCTACTTGCTATTTGTTCGTATTAATTAAGCTAATTAATATGCAGATTGCAGATTGCAACAGTACTATATATTACAAGTGTGTATTTGTGTGTATTTGTGTGTGTTTGGTTTTATGTATGGAATTTCTGTGTGTGTGTGTGTGGGAGAGGAACAGAACATATGCATGTGACACAAAAGGGTATATTAAGAGCAAGATAATTAATGATTGCTTAAGCAGATTATATATCCACGTAATCCATATACTTAAAATTTTAATTAATTAGAGTTAACGTCAGAACACGATGAGGAGATTTAATTATGCAGCACACCATGCATGCGTGGTGTAGGCGAAAAATATGAAATTAAGGAGCAGGTTATATGATTTGGCAAACACCTACAGCTAAATCAAGCAGAAACATGTCACTATGTCAGTGGTTGGATTAAATACATGTTGAACCAATTATATGTTCCTCAATATATAATTCTCCAATGATTTGTGTATTTCTAACCATAATTAACCACTGCCTCAAGCAAATCCCCAGTTACATATATGTGTATACTGCTTGCTGTATATATTTGTTCACCAAATTAAAATGGAAAAAAAAATCTGATTATAATATATTTTGTATATAATATATATATATTAAAAGTGTTACATCGATTACATATTAGATTAATTTATAGTATAAATAAATACAAATCTCATCTTACAGATTTATTTTGTAGAGTTGAGTTAAACTCAAAATCTATTTCTTAACATAGTATTTTAGCTAGATTATAGTCTATTTTAGCGAAATTTGGTAATTACATTAATACTGCCGGCAGCATGTGTTCCATGGGTTTGCTTGTGGTAATGAGGTATTTGAAAGCAAAGAACGATGAAATTTGACCAAAGTAGAAGATTAGTTTAATCCTAGATCTGGGAAAAGGTTGTTGGAAAATGAGAAGGTGGTAGTCTAGGAAGTGATTTCCACCTCAAAGGTATAGGCAAAGGGTAACAGAGTGGGAATTGATGAGAAGAGAAGATAGGGTCAACTATGAATAAAAGAACACCACCAAACGAACAAGCTGTCATGCATATATGATTCATGCACAATCCACCTACCAATTGTACCATCCCCAATTTGGTATCAGATAACACTACCCATTACATTAATTAAGCTTTCATCATTGCATGGGCTGGATCAACATATACACCTTCATTATACAATCACTCCATAAAGTTAGTTGTTTCAATCAAAATTAATATTTTCCCTCTCCATCGATCATAAATATTGTAGGTGGCATTAATTGTTCTATGAAAAAAAAAAACATGTAAGTGGATCCAACCATGAGTTATAACTTTTGTCTTAGTACTAAACACTTCATTGAACACCAAAATGCTTTTCACTGTTTTATACTTTTTTTAAGATAAACATAGTTATGTTTATATCTCTGTTACTGTTACTGAATACAGAAAGTATTATTTGAAAATGATAAAGTAGCTGTTGAAAATGAACGTGTTGAATAAATCAAACAACATAAATTTTGAAAGAGAAGAAAAAGTAGCAAAAAGGTTAAGAATGTGAACGGTTTATCTCATAGAACATGTAATACAGTCTACTTGTTTTGAAAGTAAATAAAGAAAGAATAGTCTGTTTTCATTTATTTTGGTTGTGACTATGGTATTTGATCATAAATGAACCATTACTGCAGAGGAATCCTAAAGCAGAAAAACATTAAATATGAAGTGTGAATACTAGCAAAGCAAGCTGCAAAAAGTACAAGGCAAGCATATGGTACTACGGAAAATCAAATCTGTCAATTATTTTCTTTTTAAGGTCCCTTTGGAACGTGGATGATGGAGCACATGCGAATTTTCTACTCGACACACTGTTGAAAACCTGTTTCTGAAATTTTCAGCGTCAACATGTTCGATCTCAGAACAGCTGGCTACTGTAAATCCTTCACTGTCGTATTCGGCCCATAACGTTGTGCTGTGTGATAAACAAAACATGGAGAGCGTATGAAATGAAACCGGTTGGATCGATGCAAGTTCAATTTCGATAAAATTAACGTGATTGAACACATTTTTTATTTATTTCACATGATAATAAATTCGATTAATACTTAGCAGTGCAATTTATTGCTTTTTAAAATTGAATTAGCGATGGAAAACTTCAAATCAAATGTGTAAACATGAACTTAATATCAAAGGGTGTTAACTCCCGAAAAGTCAAGATAAAAGCATCAGAAGAAATTAGTTAAAGACAATTCATAAATCGAGTAACGTGACGAGTGATGGTTTACCAACCACATTATTCAAGTCTTATGATAATGATACAGAGGTTCAATCCTCTCAATATTTTTTCTTGTTTTTATCCAAGTATTTGTACCTTCTAACTAACCTCTATATCAAGCCACATACGTAGCTAATGGACAGGAAGTAGAAGTTAGGTTCCTAATCTGCAATTTTGTAGTTGCAACCAAGTCCAATATCTGTATGTTGAAGTTTGAAAAATCATTTTTTAACGTGTTTAGATTAACCTTTTCGACATTAATAACAAAATCTTTTTTTCCAAGCTAGAATTAACGTATATATAAACTAATTTATGGAAGATGTCTTAATAACTTTTCAACAAAAAATAATTTGACCTGATTATGTCAAATTTCCTTACCTACTCCATGGTTAATAGCGCGTCTCAGATTACATTAAAAACATTTTCCATGGGGTGGGAGAAGGTACATGCATGCTACTCTAACAGATGATGCCCCTTTCATCAAAGTCCATATAGTATACACAATGTAGCAACCTTTAATACGTTTTAAATGTTATCCCACCAGTTTTGAGTTTGCACATTTCAGAGACAATATCCAAATTAAAGCAAATCAAAGACTGAAAATTTCATACATACATATATATGGAATGTTACAAAATTCAGGCAATTTTCAATCACTAAATTGTACACATGTATTGCAACCTAAAGAGAAAAAGGGAATCCTATCAAACTGGTAAGTTTTGCACTCTCAAGTGCTTATACTTCTGTTCTTTGTTGAATCTTTTTGCACTCTCTGCAAAACCTTTAGATAAAAGGAGCTTCAAGGCATCAACTCCCTCTTGCAAAGCCTCGTCAATCTGTTCAACGAGAAAAGCCAGATACATTGAGATGAAGATTTTTGTAACTAGGCCAGTTTTAATACGGTGCATGTACTACGATGTGAAAAATATGCAAAAGCAATTTCCACAAGAAAACTGCTTTAGTATAAAAATGGGGTAATGTCACCCAGGGTAGTGCTCTACTGCCTCCACATATCACATGGTTGTAACAACTATGGCTCTTATAAAAAGTTTGGCCTAAAACTTTCAGGATCAGTACACTCATTTTTATAAAGCCACCCAATGGAAACTATTAGCACGTTTTTGTGACATTGCGCTAACGTGGCAAGCGACTGAACTGCTATCGTATTTGAAATTTGTCACACCCCGCAGTGCAACAAGGCTATCACCTCTTGGAATCACATTACAATATCAAATCATTATTTACCCGTTCTATTTGAACTCCATTGACATTGATAATTGGATTCAAGTTACGTACTTCGTAGAAAACATGAGGAGCACCATTGCAATTTGAACCATGAGAACTGTTGAATATAGTGAAAAACTATATTTAGATTAATCTCCCTTGTATAAAATACACACATAGGGTTCTCTATTTATAATAGAAGAAATATGGGCTAAGCCCAAAATACAAATGAGAAATAATAACAAACTAACTAAAAGATAAGAGATATAATATATCTAACAAGAACCAAAAGTGCATTTAGCAGTTAACGAAGAACTTACTCGTTGTCTAGCTGTTAAATTAAACTTTTGAAGCAAAAATGCTTTAGGATCCATTTGCCCAGGAGGACTTCCAATCCCTATCGACAAAGCAAATTGAAAATAAAAAAGACAGCCATAAACTGAACTAGGGAAACAATAAAGGATTTACAAGAAAAGCACCAACCTATTCTCAGCCTAGGAAATTCTCTATTTCCTCTGAAGTGATAGATCACACTCTTTAGCCTGTGGTAAGAAGTGAGGAGAAGTACGGTGAGTAGCTTTACTTGAGTCAAGAAGCACTCAATAAGAAAAAATCAGAGCTGAAAAGATTTCATGAACTCAATTTCCATCACCACTCATCCTTTAAACAATATAAACACATTCTTTAATCCAGCTTCACTAAAACTATTTTCCTTTTTACCAAAATCCATGAAGCGTTACAGATATGACAACATATGGCCCCTTGACAAGTGAAAATGTAATTAACAATGGTGAAGAAAAACTATGTGATTAGGTTTCTATACAAAGTACTAATAGACTATTCGTTTACGGAAAGTTAGTGAGATACTATTTGTTAGGTTACTTTATACAAGTAACCTAAATCTATCCTCTCTTCTCACTCAAATACTCAAACAACACAAATGAAAGTATGTATGTATGTATTATTGATTCTGCAAAGTGAAAGAAAATACAAGTATAATCTTCCCCAAAGAGGCCTATCCTCCTCCACTGGCAAATATGGCCAGTCTATACCCAAAATGAAAATATCTGATCCCCCTCTTCCCCTATTCTGAAATTATTTATGCTCTCTCTCTCTACGAACAACTAACAAACTTCCCCGCTATTGAGTCGTTCGGTCATTAGCTCCCTCCTCCAATGCAACACCGTTCCGTGTTAACACATTACCATTCGGATATTACATCAACATTACCGATCGGCCCTCCTCTTCTATTCCTCCTTTCATATCCACCGTTCGGTATCAATGTATATACCGTGTAGTCCTTACTCCTCTTATATACTTTTAGCTTCCTAATGCTATTTTAGAGCGGATAGAAGTTTCTTCGAGTAGCAAAGTTCTTGATATAAAATATTTTCTCACTGATATGCATTTTCCAACCATTTAAATTCCAAATAACCACAACTGGTGTCGAGGATAAATCCTCCTGGGTGCATTGAAGCTTGGATATTAAAACACAAATCAAGAATAGAATTGAAACAATCTAACCTTGCAGTGATTAATTTTTAAAATACTTTAAATGGACAAAGAAGACACTTCCATAGTTTCAATAACCAATTGGATAGCAACAATAAAGGTCATGACAAATTTCCAGATGAACTGGAACACAACTTTGAGAATTTAGGTACGGGCACAAAACTTACAGCAGGCTTGTGTGAAGAAGGAATGAGGGACCAAAATGCAAAGCTGTAAATACAACTAATAACCATAACTGTTAGAACCAAAATTTTCTAGTGTCAACTGCTATCCCAACATCCAAACTTACGCAGTAAATAAGTAATGTTCATGATTGATAAAACAAAGGACAAGGGAAAATATATTTGAAATACTGAGGTAATGATTTGGAATTCATGTCACATTTCAGCTAGAATACAATGTTATATACACATTTTTACCGAATCAATTTACGGCTCATACTATTCTAGAATCTACTCTGGTTTATAACAGAAAAAGGGCTTATATACAAAGATATTAAAGAGAATTATAATGGGCTGAGGACAATCGGGCTGTATGGTTTGGGCTATTGTTCTGTTAGCCTTACTCAAGCTGGGAGGTGTATAAAGGTCAATCAACTCCAGCTTGGATACATTAGACTTGAAGAGACGAGGTGGTAATGCCTTAGTGAGCATGTCAGCAAGCTAATGTGAAGATGGAACTGGTAGCAAATGCATTAGACCTGCTTAAGCCTTTTCTCCAACAAAATGATAGTCAATCTCCAAGTGTTTTGTTTTTTCATGAAACACTGGATTTGATGCAATGTACATAACAATTAGGCTGTCACAATATAATGTTGCAGGCTTGGAACAACACATTTTAAATCATTGAGAAGATATGTGAGCCACTATAGTTCATACATGCTTGTAGCAAGAGCATGATATTCCACTTCCAAAGACGATTGAGATACTGTATTTTGCTTTTTTGTTTTCAATGACACGAGAGTTCTCAAAGAAGAAATAATAACTTGGGATTGATATGCACATGTCAACACAAGTCGCCCAATCTGCTATCACTAAATCCAACTAAATGTATGGGAGTATCCCTCAAGACTCTCTTGGTAGCAACTAGATGAGACTTTGTGGGATGAGTCATAAATTGGCTGAGTTGTGTTGCAAAACCAATGTCAGAATGTGTTGTGGTGAGGTAAATAAGACAACCAACAAGACGCATGTAGGACAAAGGATCATCAAGAAGATCACTAGAATCATCTTGACGCAGCCACAATGAATTGTCCATGGGCCTTGGACAAGGTTTACCACCCATCACTCCAAAATCAGTAAGTAACTCGAGACAGTATGCCATTGATAGACCGATTTACCATCATTCAACCCTCTTTTGTGTCCTCTCACGTCTTCACACTCCAAAATCTATTGTCCTCTCATGTCTTCAACACCTCCCTCTAGTCCAAAGAAGAGGATCCATCGCTCAACCCTCTTTTGTGTTAAGGTTATGGGTCCACACCTCACCAGAAGAAAAGACAATTCACACACAAAGGAGAAGACACACAAGCTATACAAGCTTCTTGCAACCGCCAACACTTGTCGTTGACGGTCGCGAGCCTTAGAGGAACTATTCTTCTCCGTTTTTTCTCCTGCATCTTGCTTTTTCTCCTCACCATTCACATTTCTTTAGTCCATATTTGAAGAAAAAATGGATGATTTAGAGGTTCCTCCCATTGTTGATAATGATGAAGGTCATGGAGGAGAGGACATTAATGAAAATGAAGATCATGTGGAGGAGAACCATGATTATCCTGCTTTTGATATGAAAGATTTCTTTGGATAGTTTGTGTTAAACATTGAACAACTTATTAGTTGTTTTATGCTTGTTCAGACTTATGAACCTATTTTATGAATTATGTATGAGTTATTTTAATTGTTATGAACCCATTAAATGATGCACATATTTTTGAAAATAAATTTTGTATGTACTCGTAACTCTTACAAGTCAAGTTAGGATCCTCGAGTTACAAGTTGTCATTCCCTTTCCTATCCCTTTACGATCCTTGACTTTGACAACATTGAGTAGGTGAACTTGATTGTGGAGATGGTGAGGGTGGCTGTGGAGATGTTAAGGGAGATGATGCAGAACAAAAAAATGGAAAACTTGGATAACAAGTTAATGTTGTTGAGAAATAAATGGACTTAGAAGAGAACAAGGAGTGCAAAATGATTGATTAGGCAACAATTAAATTGGGCAACGTTCAAAACACATTATTATCAACATGTTACAGCAGTACAAGCACAAGATATCTTTGATTGTGAAAAACTAAACAAAGTTGCATGAAAGAATAAATGAAACGGATGAACCATTAGAACTATAATATGTATGATATAGGCCCATTATGCAAGAATGTGAAGGGTAAGGAAGTGAATGAAAGGAACATGGACCTGAGAATCAAGGCCTGGGGGCAGATGAGAGGAAAAGAAAAAACATGACATGAGAGAGACTGTGAGCAGAAGAGAGAGGAATAACAAATTGGACAGGTGGCATGTAGGATAGAATGCGGGAAGCCAGAAATCAAACATGGAGAGAGAATGATTGTTTAGTTTGACGTGAAAACAGATAAAGGGATGAGGAAATGAGAAAATTTATGAAGCATCGTGTTGGGTTGTTAGTCTGAGCAGAGGAACTTGTCATTTCACAGTCACTGGGTGTTAACATTTTTATTTTGCTCTAATTCCTATTTAGCATCTTCTAAGGACTTCACTACATTCATGTCATTTGTTTACTATAACAGAGGATTCCTCCTCAGGTTGCAAGGGAATCCTTCAATATATATGTATCAGTTTTTTCTCTCTTTCAATCTATATCCTATCAATGTCTGATTGAGGGGGGAAAGTTTATTGGTAATGGGTTATTTGCCCCTCAAATCACAAACCAAGATGCAACCTAATCATGAATCTTAAGATATCCACATTGTTTTATGAAATTTCACGGCCATTCACAGTAATGTTGATGTACCACAATGTTATGTAATTTGGCTTACTCCATCTATTTTTTCATTATAACAAAACGTAGAACCTACTTCCAAAGTGATGTGAATTTGATTATGTTTCCAATAACATATACATGTTAATTTCAACATAGATAACTATTGGGTTCGGAAATTAGTGAATTACATAATCTAGTGATGCATAATAAACACCACAATATCTCTAGGGCAGTAGGTACTTGGATTAGTAACCAATTTCTTATGGTCAATGTCAAAAAGACTTCAGGATGAAGATAGTATTAATTTAACTTCAGAATTATCATTTAGTATTGTACCCTTTGTGGCTTCCATGACCCCCTTTGTCATAAAGACGAAGCACCCCACATGGCAAGGTCATGTCATCATGGAACTGCAACCAAAAATAGATGATTAAATAAAGAATAGCACACCAGTCAAGGAGTGGGATACAGAATAACTAACCACAAGCACTTGACTAAGGGGTAGCTTATAATAAGCAGCCACTGGTCCCGTCTGCAGTAAAATGAAGAGTCATGAATAACATAAATTGATAATAAGAACAAGGTTTCATATGTAACCTAAACATCAACCTGTTAGGATTATGAGAAAGGGATAGTTAATACAGGTAGGATATTACTGGTTAGGGAGTTAATAAGTTAAATAAATGCAAGGATTTATATATGTTCATTTGGAGATTGAACTTTGACACTTTATGAAAGGAGAAATCCTTTGTGAAGGGCAAACCTAGGAGGTGAGAGAGTTATGCTATTTCTTGTTCTTTTCATCCTATTCAATAAAAAAATCTTTCTCTTTTCTTGTTGTAATTCCTACAACTTGCCGGATCTTCAAGGGACAGGCAGTGTTGGAGATGAAGTTCAAGTTTGGACAAGAGGATGGAGCTGCCAGCATCTATAGGGGCAGACCCAATTGGTTGATTGCTAGGGCTGAAAATTTCTGAGGTACAAGAAATTCAGTCATTCCATAAGCTGCAATATGCATTCATGGGCACGAAGGGTTTGGCCATGCAATGGTTTGAAATTCTTGGTGCCAAATGAACCCAAATTCAAATTGGGAATCCTTTTCTCAAGATTTGATCAAAAGATGCTTATGGTAACCATGTCTTTGAAAGATTGACTACCTTAAAGAAAGAAGAGAAATGAGATGGAAATCTGCATCAAAGAAATGCAGACTTCCAGTGTTCTTGAAAGAGAGGACCAACAATTATCTAAGTTCAAGCAAATGGTGCAGCAGTGGGTGAAGAAACAAGAAATCAAGCCAAAATTCAATGAAGAAGCGTAGGTGAAGTGTTTGTGGTGAAGGCAACCAACTTAGGTGAAGTGTAGCATCATTCTTGCAAGCAAAAACAACACAAGATAATGAAGAGTTAAGACACAATTCTTGTAGAGAAAAATGTGAAAGATGAATCAGAAAGGTTGAGGGAATAAAAGAGAACAAGATGTAGCTGAAACAGTAGATGCAAAAGCAAGACAACACTCAAGAGGTGATTGATCCCCATTCAACCAAGCATGTCAAGAAATTATGCAAGGGAGTGATCAAAATATTGCATAATACAGAGGTTCATTCTTGAACAAGAATGGTGTAGTCAGCCCAAACAGGGGGAGATTCAAATGAGGAACACCCTATCTGTTGTTACATTAAGAACTTGAAAAGGTACAATGCACTCAAGTCTTGAATGAGATCAAGATAGGGAGATCATCAGAATCCTTGAACCTAGAGAAGTAGGTTTTTTTCTTCGAGGAAGAGGTAATCAGCCCATCATCATACTTTGAACCAACAAACAAAATCAGCAAAGGTAGACATTGTTGCGCAGGACAATGGAGATGGGGAGTTGCTTGTTCAGGATTTCCCATCAAAGACCACCCAATGTCTCAAGTAGAAACCTCCCATGGGTTCAAATTGGATCTTTGTTTCAAACTCCAACAGTGGACCTCGTACAACACTCACCCAGCTCAAGTCAAGGTCAAACTGCACTCATCCTACTCAAGAGAATATTTGGCCTGCAAACAAGGGAAAACCAAGGAGTGGCTTCAATGTCATTTAGTTGATTTCGAAGGCCACTAAAAGTTTGGAGAAACAATTACATGAAATATATTGCTAGGACTATGGTAAAGGGAGAACTAGTTAATACCAATGTTGTCAAACTTGAGGAATGGGAGGGAATAAAAGATCGTAACACGACTTTGCAGAGTTAAGCATATTAAAAAACTATACTATAGACATGAACTTAAATTAAGAAAATATAGACAAGAAAAATAACTAAATAAATGTTAGGTTCCTAGGTTTGGAACCTAGCAACACACCCTCTCGATGCCGATAAAAGAGATGAAACCCAAACAATAACACCCACTGACAACAGATAATAGAGATGAAAGAATGGATTTTCTTATTCACAATAGTAGAATTGTCACTTTACAGAGAATGGGGTTGGGAGCATAACCTCCCTGGTTGAGAGCAAAACCTCTCTCTACAGGCTAAACCTGACTTTACAAAATAATACCCGATAATCCTCTCCAGAGTTACAAGAGCTCTATTTATATCAGCTCTGACCCGCTACCCTTACAACCGACACCCCCACACCCTTAACTCCTAAACCCACCTATTCTATCATCCTATATCCTAACAATAAATCATAAATATTTATATCCAATACATAACAGAACTAATTTTATAATTCATAAAAGAGTTCAAGATGTACTTGGAGATTGACTCATTGGAAGAAATTAGGAAGATAAGTTTTACATTGTTATCCTTCTCCATTCCATGAACCTAGATTTTGATCATGTATTTAGAAACCAATTTTGATAGGTCATGATGTTCCATCCATGGAAAGCCTCATAACTTGATTGCTTCGTGTTCCCATCAGCCAAAATCTTTATGATTTTGCTAAATGATTTGCCAAGGTTGCTATCCCATCAGCCAAAATCTTTATGATTTTGCTAAATGATTTGCCAAGGTTGCTATTGTAAGAGATTGGGTTATACTCACGAAAATTATTTCTTTTTACATGGTATTAAATATAGTAAAACTAGGTATAGGATTAATCTCTCTTGTATCTAAAACACACATAGGGTAATATATTTACAATGAAGAATGATACAAGTATATATGGCAACCAAACCTAGATATGGTAAATAAAAGATGTTAAAAACAATATCAACAATATCTACCAATATCAAACTGATAGATGTTAAGATGTATGTTTTTGTTGGGCTCAACCTATTATGTATTAAGGGCATTGGCCCATATCTTACAATATAAATAAACTATCCTATGTGTATGCAAAACACACAAGGGATATTTTCTCCCAATCTTCTCTATTTCTCACATGGTATCTAGAGCATAGGAATAGTTCCAGCCAACTCCACGGTCTCCGGCACCCATCACCGTCGTTGTCGCTGCCGTCATCACCGCCACCGTCACAGGAGTTCCAGAATCGACCGATGACCACACCATCAGAATCGTCTCGGCCGGGCGACCACCGTGGTACAAAGATCGTGGCGAACAGACCACCCACATGCCTCCACGCGCCGCCGCAACAGTCACCGCCGTTGCCGCTTCCCGCAGCGCGTGCCGACTAGAACCGCCGTGATAGCCTCCTCGCCCTCTTTCTAGATATGTGGTCGTTGTGTCAATCGGAGCACTTTGGATTTTTAGGGTTTCTCCCTCTCCATGGCGTCTTCCTCGTCTACAAACACCTCTGTTGGTGGCTCATCTTCTGATCCCTCAATATACACCAATTATGTGAATTGAAAGTAATTGAAATAAGCTAAAGGGACTCATAAGAAATTCATAAGTCAGTTTAAAATTAGCTCAGTATAAGCTCTTCTAAACACACAATATTCAAATGAGAAGAAACTAAGGAGCTAAACACCATCCACTCTGTCCAAGCTTAAACTGCCGACAAATATTGTTATTCCTTTAGCAGTCATTGTCAATTTCAAGATTTTCCTACCCCTGTTGTCGTAATATTAAACTTATATACTTTCAGTCTTTTAACTGTTTACAACTATTGATAGTACATATAACTTCACAAAAATGCCAACCAATAAGAGTAAATTTCAATGTGCAGATTAGAAAAGCTACCATTCAAAGTAGAGTATAAGCTTAAGCGATTAAAGGAACTCGTGGTCAATAAATTTTTGTGAGTGGCAAGGCAAGTGATAAGCTATATAGACAGCACAACTTGCACAGTCTAAAGTTAAATATCCACATGGTTAAGAGAGAAAAAAAAAATCAGCACATCCTGTTTCCTTACTGATTCACCACTCAGATTCATGTAAGTCTGAGGCTTTGCAAGGAAGACAGGAACTTCACCAACAAAACCTGCAACAAACCAACTTGCGCAAAAATTCATGAATACAATAAACATAGAGAGAAAAACAGAAAATAGAAATATCTAAGCAAGGCAGCCGGCAAACCTTTTCCGAAAATGGCTTTGGAATGGGCAGTGTTCATAGGAATCCCCTGCGACTCAGCAAATGCATCAATCATCTCAAAGCCCACCTAGACAAAAACGTATTTTGGAAATTCATCAAGAAAATGCTAAATCAGATGCTGATTATGCCCTCGTAACACTGCAGAACACTTCTAATGCAATTTAAAGACAGAAGACTAAAACTAGTAACCACCGAAACAAACTCCTAACAGAGCTGTAGAAGCAGAAGCAGAAAAAAGAAAAAAGATAAATGGAAAGGAAAAAAGGTACATTGTGGCGAGTTCCTGCGTACTTGTTACCAGGATTGCCCAACCCCACAAAAAGCCATGGGCGTGGCACAAGGGTGCATAAACAACGCTTGCTCAACCAATTAAGCATTTCCTCTGCAGAAAAATTCAAAAAAATAGAGTTTCACTTTCGTCTATCCGAAGCTGTTGTCAACATAGAAAATCAACGAAACGACAAAGTTGAATATGCATTAGCAAATTAATGAATTAACTCTCTTAGCTATCACCATTCTCTCTCCATCTTCACAATCACTAATCACTGCAGCAACTCACTGCTATGTGTGCCCATGATTCAAAGCCATGCAATCAAGCAATGGGTGTCGGGTTTTACCCGTAATTACTAATGGAATTGTTGAACTAGAACTCTAATCAAGTCTCTCAAACGGGTCAGTGGAACGACCATAAACCACACTGTAGCCTTTTAGAAAACCTATGGCTATCAAATGATCATAAACCACGCTTCTTGCCCAACATCAATTTCTACACTTTACACAAGGACATAAAATCTCATTTCCTTGAGGTCTTCCCCTAGTATATGAAAAATCCAAAAAAGGTTCGACACCATTGATGTACTCTGCATTAAACCTTGGAAGTTTAGTCCACTCTTTGTCCATGCCCCTTAATATAATAAATGATAGAATTGTGTTATATAATGTAAGTTATTCAATAATTTATTTCAAAACTAATATTCCAATTATGGCAAGATTTAGAATAAGTTTCTGAATCTTGTTTTCTAATCAGAATATAAGTTTAATTTCAGATATGAAATTAAACTACATGCCACGTGAACAACACAATGACAATAAGAACCAAATTTCCTTTCTTAATTTCATCCAGTGAAAAAATTCTGTTGATTATTTTCTAAATCTATGGAATTAGATTAATATAGACTACTCTTAGTATTTTTTATTATAACTATTGAATATAGTGAAGAAGATTAGGAGAAATCTCCCTTATGTGTTTAGCATACACATAGGGTAGTTTATTTATAATGTAAGATAAGGGTTAAACCCTAAATACAGAATGGGCTAAGCCCAATTAACATAAACACACAACTTAACATCTAACAATAACAATATTAAAGAAGAATCTATTTTCAAATTGGAGAGAAATAATATATCAGGCAATTATTGCTATCAAGAAATCAAATTTCAAAGACATTTTGAGGAACTTGATATTTGCTTTATTTTCTAAAAAACACGTAACAAGTATAAACTCAATCATGTTAACATCTTGTTGAAATTAGAGGAAATATCTATAGAATCTTCTCAATTAGAGAAAATATCTATAGAATCTTCCTAATTAGAGAAAACATGTGTATGATCTTCTAGATTATTTTGTTTCCTTATTTCCCTTTCTGGAAGATTAGATTGTTACAAATAGAAGCAAGGAGAATGTAATTACCATGAATGAAAATAATAAAATCATTCTCTTTTTCAAGTCATCTCACAAATAATGCTAAAAAGAAAAAATATATAAAATAAGAATTAATCAAAAACAGATGATCACTAACCTCTAGAACTCAAAAACAGATGTTTGTCTGCTCTCTTAGTTCTAAGTTCCTCTACAACCTCTAGAACTCAATCTTAGAGATCTGTCTTGCTTTCGAGATTCGTAAATTCAAAGTGTCTTAGACAAAAATCACAATCCTCAACAACCAAGCCTTTTCCAATCAGTAAGTTCAGCTAAATGGATCAAATGACATTACATTGTATAGTACCAAAGCAGACATAAAAAAACACAGTTTTTCAAAATTTTAGAGATGCTTCAAACCAGCTCTCGAACAATTACGAAATTCCACAAGTGCATACATGCAATTTGCAAGCAAGAACAAAATTCTGATTAAAGACATGAATTCAACCTAAGAAGCTATAACACTAGGAAGAAAAGTATCATTTAGTTTATACCAATAACAGACCCAAGTACCAAATTATCCCCACTTGCAATCTATACTTTTCTACAATCAAAGACACAAAAATGTCCATTTATTTAAAAGCAAACATGTCCAACCTGTAACAACCAAGTGAAGCCAAATGTTGTTTCAATATACCAGTGAAAAAGAAAAACTGAAAATGAAAATGAAAAAATCTTGGTTTTAAAAATGGAGAGACAAAGACAGTGATGGAGTTTAGTGCAAAAGAGAGAATGTAAAGAATCTAACAGGAGAGAAGTGATGAGAGTCTGTACGGATGAAAAGATTAATAAACAGGGGTTAAAAAATGCATCAATGTCTACCTTTGCTGATTTTGTTTGTTGGTTCAAAGTATGATGATGGGCTGATTACCTCAAGATTAATAAACAGGGGTTAAAAAATGCATCAATGTCTACCTTTGCTGATTTTGTTTGTTGGTTCAAAGTATGATGATGGGCTGATTACCTCTTCCTCGAAGAAAAAAACCTACTTCTCTAGGTTCAAGGATTCTGATGATCTCCCTATCTTGATCTCATTCAAGACTTGAGTGCATTGTACCTTTTCAAGTTCTTAATGCAACAACAGATAGGGTGTTCCTCATTTGAATCTCCCCCTGTTTGGGCTGACTACACCATTCTTGTTCAAGAATGAACCTCTGTATTATGCAATATTTTGATCACTCCCTTGCATAATTTCTTGACATGCTTGGTTGAATGGGGATCAATCACCTCTTGAGTGTTGTCTTGCTTTTACATCTACTGTTTCAGCTACATCTTGTTCTCTTTTATTCCCTCAACCTTTCTGATTCATCTTTCACATTTTTCTCTACAAGAATTGTGTCTTAACTCTTCATTATCTTGTGTTGTTTTTGCTTGCAAGAATGATGCTACACTTCACCTAAGTTGGTTGCCTTCACCACAAACACTTCACCTACGCTTCTTCATTGAATTTTGGCTTGATTTCTTGTTTCTTCACCCACTGCTGCACCATTTGCTTGAACTTAGATAATTGTTGGTCCTCTCTTTCAAGAACACTGTGGAAGTCTGCATTTCTTTGATGCAGATTTCCATCTCATTTCTCTTCTTGCTTTAAGGTAGTCAATCTTTCAAAGACATGGTTACCATAAGCATCTTTTGATCAAATCTTGAGAAAAGGATTCCCAATTTGAATTTGGGTTCATTTGGCACCAAGAATTTCAAACCATTGCATGGCCAAACACTTCGTGCCCATGAATGCATATTGCAGCTTATGGAATGACTAAATTTCTTGTACCTCAGAAATTTTCAGCCCTAGCAATCAACCAATTGGGTCTGCCCCTATAGATGCTGGCAGCTCCATCCTCTTGTCCAAACTTGAACTTCATCTCCAACACTGCCTGTCCCTTGAAGATCCGGCAAGTTGTAGGAATTACAACAAGAAAAGAGAAAGATTTTTTTATTGAATAGGATGAAAAAAACAAGAAATAGCATAACTCTCTCACCTCCTAGGTTTGCCCTTCACAAAGGATTTCTCCTTTCATAAAGTGTCAAAGTTCAATCTCCAAATGAACATATATAAATCCTTGCATTTATTTAACTTATTAACTCCCTAACCAGTAATATCCTACCTGTATTAACTATCCCTTTCTCATAATCCTAACAGGTTGATGTTTAGGTTACATATGAAACCTTGTTCTTATTATCAATTTATGTTATTCATGACTCTTCATTTTACTACAGACGGGACCAGTGGCTGCTTATTATAAGCTACCCCTTAGTCAAGTGCTTGTGGTTAGTTATTCTGTATCCCACTCCTTGACTGGTTGCTCCCTCCACCATCACCGATTCTCTCTGCACCTCCCATAAAATTCTTAATGATAAAATGGCTCTTTTAAGCCCTCCTTCACAATCAAACTCAATATATGAGCACAGCAACGCATATGAACATATTCTCCCTTTAATACAAGACAATTCCATGATAGCATCCTTCTTTTAAGGTACTGGACCCCAACATCATTTGCCGTAGCATTATCCACGGTGATACTAAGGACTCGCTTCAACTCCCAATTATTCAAACAAGCCTCAACATGTTTAGCAATGAGCTCCCCTGAATGTCCCGTTGTTTGAGAAAAGTTCAAAATTTTCTTTTGAAGTTTCCAATCATTATCAATAAAGTGAGCTGTTAAACTCATGTAATTTAGGTTTTGGATTGAAGTCCATGTGTCTGTAGTTAAACAAATCCTCTCACACTGCTTTGACAGAAACATTTTCAACTTTGCTTTTTCCTCTTCATAGAGTTCCCACATTTCACGCCTCAATGTAGTACGGGATGGGACTTCAAATCGTGGTTGCAAGGACCATACAAAGTCACGGAAGTCCTCATTTTCCACAAATCGAAAAGGAAGCTCGGACTTCACAAACATCTTCACCAACTTCATTCGAGATGCATTTTGGTCAAATTTAGAAATAGTTGGTGAAGGGCTAACACTAACTTCTGTAGTTGATGATAAAAGCTTTTGCCTTTTGAATGCTTCTCTATTAGGATTTTCTTTGCATCTCTTAAAATGATTCCTCATCCCGCTTGTTCCACCCGAATATTTAATCAAATCACCACAATAATTGCATTTAGCCTTCTTCTCAGAATAAGGTTCTTGTTTAGTAAAATGTCCCCACACATCTGATCGACCTTTACTATTCTTAGTTGACGATGAATCGATACAAGGAGGTAAATGATCCATTCTAGAAGTATTTGGTGTGAGGGTTTCTACCGTTTCTGACATTCACTTCACTACATTAATTAAGAGTTCAAATTACTATCTATGATTTAATGGTCTAATCTTTTAAAACTAAAAATATATGAATTTAAAACTAAAAACCTGTCCATGAATTAAATAGAAGATGAAGTACACAGAGGATAAGAAATATTCATAAATTTAAAACTACATAACCCAGTGAAAAAACTCTCCTAACAGGCTTCTCTAGATGCAAGAGTTACATAAATTAATCCAAACACCAATTTAAAGAAACAAATCACATAGAAACAAGTCACGATTCAAACCTTGTGTTTATTGATGATGCTTAGGTTAGCTTGTTCTGAGCCAGTCCAACTACTCTTCAACTATTTTAATCACATGTCCGCACTCTAGTTATTTTTAATACTGAATCAGCAAAAGAAATCTCAGAGAGACTAGGCAGCGTGTCTTGAAAAGGAATGAATGAAAATATTTCAAACAACTCCTAAATTTGACAGTCCTAATTCAGTGTACTAAGAATCACATCAAATTTATGTGAAAGAGTCACAAAAACACCACTGCAAAGAAACAAATGGCAATTGAATCCTTATGCTTAGTCATCAAATCCCGAGAAACCAAATAGAGAGGAAACTTAAAAGAAATTAGTTTACGATGAAAACAAACCAGTTCAACACCTAGACGTAATCAAACACAGAACCTACATTTAAATTCAAATAGATGTCCATCATCACATAAAAAGTTCTGAAGATCTGCTGCCAAAGTTTCCACATCCAATGATGAATAATAAATTATAGACTTCAAAAACAATAGAGACAACATAATCACTCATAACAGACTCTACGAGATACAAGTCATGACAGGAAACTAAATCAAACCCTGCTGCAAAGAAACAAATCACAACTCAATCCTAATGTTCGGTGGTCAACTATAGCAATCTCAAATAATAGTAGAAGAAACAAGTAAAAGAAATTAGGTTATCTTGAGAAGTTGCCCTTTCATGTTACTTTCCAGCTTAATGGTAGTGCTTAAACAAATACTATTACAAAAGGATTGTTAAGAAAAAGGATGTCCCATTCAAATTGGAATAGATCATATAAAAAATGCTATCGAAATTACAGAGCAACAAAGTCATGCCTTGCTACTCCACTCCAAAAACCAATGCCTTTAAGATTGGAATAATTCCTGATATGTATGAAAATAGCAAGGAAAACAACCAAAGAACAAAACACAAAGAAAATACCAGTTTTGAGTGACCATATAATTGACAACACCGGGGCAGAACAATTAATACAAAGGAAACTAAGAAAGAATTAGATTATTGGGAGTTGTAAGTCATTCTAAACTCTTGTACAATTTTAATATTCAATCGGCAAGGGAAATCTCCTGGAATGCTAATGCTATGAATGCAAACAGTTCAACAAACCCCTGGATTTGTCAGAAATAAAATAACCTGAGTCGTTAGCAGTTCTAAATCTTCTTCCAATTCGTTGTCGAACATAAAGATAAAACCTAAAGCCTCACAAGAAGTCCAATAATCAACTGCCATAGCCTCCACGACCTAACTAACATTCATAATAAGTCTTCCCTATAGAGCCCAAGTAATGGAGAATAATTAAGAAAACAATAAACACTAAATAATTGAACAAAAAAAAAGTACTCCCACATTCAGAGATACATATAGCATTGAAGAAAGAGGCAAATGAGGCACCCCATTAACCCACGATGCTCAAGCTCTAATCTTTTGCAAGTAAGAGATAAAAATTGTATAAATTAAAGAGAGAAAGGAAAGGGGATTACTTTACAGAACATGAGTAAGGACGAGGATATGAGAATTGGGAAGGGGAGGAAGTAGAGACTTTGGAAGGGAATTACAGCAGCACAGGCAGCACAGGCAGAGACACAACACAGAGAGGTAGAGGTCACAGTGGAACTCTCCTTTGTCGACAGGGTCACGGTGGCAGCGGCCGCGCGTAATCTTTGGAGCTCTCTTTCGACGGCAACGTTGAAACGCAAGCTAGGTCGCAGTGGAACTCTCTCTCACGCTCACGGTGGACAACGCTTAGGGCACGTTTTAGGAGTAATTGAAAAATTGAAAACGAAAGAGGGATTAATTGAAAAATTGAAAATGAAAGAGAATGGATAAGAGTTCTATCAGTTAACTGAAAATATCTTATAAGTTGAGTTTTTAAAAACTGAATCATAAAATAGTATATTTAAGTTTTAATAAAAATGGATCAGTTATTTTTAGTATAATATAATATAATTAACTACAGTACAATCAATAAATTTTACTCAGTCCTAATTCAGTGTATTCAAATTATATTCTACTCATTCTAAATTATTATTTTCTAGAAAAAGGGTTTTATTTTTAGAACTACACAATATTTTTCTTTAATTTAATAAGTCTCAAATAGTTTTAATGTAAATTCAAACGGTCTAATTTATGTATTCAATATCACAAAATAATAATAATAATAATAATAATAATAATAATAATAATAATAATAATAATAATAATAATAATAATAATAATAATAATAATAATAATAATAATAATAGTAATCTATGGTCAATCAGTTTGACATTACTAAGATATTATCGGAAAGACTTCAAATTTAATTGAAATAAATAAAGTTCGTTTAATGTTAAAATTGTCATGTATATGGATTAATTTAAAAAGTATATCAAGATTATAAAACCCGATAATTACTTTGTATTTCATAATGAAATATTTAATCAAATTATAAAAATTTGAATTATATTTAATGAACATAATAATTAACAATATACAACAAAATACAAATGTATTCACGAATTTATATAAATACTACACCAATAGTGTTAGTTAAACATTGACTTGATATCGGTACTCTATTATATATGTAGAGAAAAATATTTGAGTTAGCCTTTGGAAAAGAAACTTATATTAGCATAATACATATGTCAACATTGTAGAGTAAAATAGAATCTAATTTTGTTTATTAAAAAGAAGAGTGCGTGTTGTAGTGTAAAAGAAAATGATAATACACTTGTATCCCTAATGTAAAAAGGTTTCTCAATAATAAGTACTTTTTGCAAAAAAGTGAATAGAACTTTAATAGAAAATAGAAAATGGAATAAAATATCATACACTTTAATCTCTCATGGAAAGGAAAAGGTAATGTAATATTCGGAAGAAATAAAAGCCTAATAATAATGTATTCTGAATTTTATTTAAAAGGAAAATATTGGACCCGAAATAAAGGAAAAAAACTGGTGACCCTAAACCTCAATTATTACACAAAGCAATAATTGTGATTCACCATCTCCTCCAATATAAATTATGTCTATCAAGGTTGCAACTAGCAAGATGAGACTACAGCTATTATGCTTCATTACATTTTTATTTTGTTTTTATCTTTTATTGTAATTTCTCTTATAACATTAAAATAATAATCATTGAAGTTGGCAAAGAACAAAATTTACCTGCAATATTTATTTTAAACAAATGAGTTTACCTTAAGTAATCAAATAATTAAATTTTAAACCAAAAAAATATAAAGCATTAATTATGTCATAATGATAAATAAGTAAATCTACATACATGCACACACAATAAATGTTTATTGTGTTAATGTTATTTTAAAAGTTGATCCTAAATGTTTCATGATTTATGAATGGCTAACTAAATTTAAATCACCATGATGTGTTTGCTTTTATATATTAACTGCTTAAATAAATGGAAGGACAAGTAGTAGATTCCTTTGCTTAAGCATATTTAACATGATTCAGGAGAGGTTTTGTGAGAAAGGGATTCGATAGTTTATCCTCATATAGGTGAAGAGATGGGAGGGGAAAGTCAACTCACCATTGTCATTTTAGGGAATTACCCATTTATTTTTTGCATTTTTATAGTGTACGAGGCTTATTTTGAAAAAAGAGAGGAGAGGGAAAAAAGGAAGAAAATAAAAGAGGAGAGGAAAAAAAGAAGGCAAAAAGCATCTCGAAGAAGCCGCCCAATTCATAAACATGCTGTTTTTTTTTTTAGACTCAAACAATAACACAGAGACAAAACACTTTATACAAACACTTTATACAAACACTTTATATGGTATTTTGTCAATGGTGTAGTTTTATCCTAATATTTTACGTTTTTTACCTTCATTGCTACTTCGTGGAATCTTTCCTTGATGTCCCTATTTTCTTGGTCATAAATGTGTCAAGATAAATTATAGAGTAGGTAGGTAACTTAGTATAATCTATCATTACTATTATTAATATTATTAATTGACATTTTTATAATTCATTACCATAACATAATACAATTAATATTAAGATAATGACGTCTCGTAATGACTAAACTTGTATATAGTCATGCATATCGTTTTGGTATTTCGGCTAAACCCATTTGTACTATGTTGTTCATCAGTTGTTTTCTTAAATTCAATAGAAAAGAGTTAAATAATTTGTGCTTTCAAATGTATCCATGGTTATAAGATGATGCTTTCCTCACATAACACGGCAATTCTCTCTAGGGGCTTAGGGTATTGGGCGTTAGGGAGTCCCATTAGACGCTACCCTCTATATTAGATAATTTGTCTATTTCGAAGCAATCCCTTGCAAAAATGGTGTCTTGATGCCTTGAAGCTGAGATGTTTTCGTTTCTTTCTTTTGTCCGGAACTTCTGTCAGCATAATGTTTCTGTCTTTCTGTCACGTCTTTTAAAGCCACTCAACTTCATTAATTCGCTCAGCGCACATGTACTGGTGCGCTATACAATGTAATGTCATTTGATCCATTTAGCTGAACTTACTGATTGGAAAAGGCTTTGTTGTTGAGGAT
The DNA here is from genome assembly GCF_029865625.1 of Vigna umbellata. NCBI lineage: Eukaryota > Viridiplantae > Streptophyta > Magnoliopsida > Fabales > Fabaceae > Vigna > Vigna umbellata. Next base: position 50,597,588 of record NC_142165.1, on the reverse strand, counting down.
TGTGATTTTTGTCTAAGACACTTTGAATTTACAGATCTCGGAAGCAAGACAGATCTCTAAGATTGAGCTCTAGAGGTTGTAGAGGAACTTAGAACTAAGAGAGCAGACAAACAGGTTAGTGATAACTGTTCTTCATCTGTTTTTGATTAATTCTTATTTTATATATTTTTTCTTTTTAGCATTATTTGTGAGATGACTTCAAAAAGAGAATGGTTTTATTATTTTGAAAAACTGAATCCAATCTCTTTCTTTTTCTCAGTGAGCTATGAAACGTACTATCCTCCTTTGACATCAAACAGCTCCTACAATGAAACTCAGCATGTGTTTGATGGGAAAAAATAATTTGAGCGACCCAATCTTTAGGGACTTGAGCAACCCTCATCTATCGGACCAATTTAGATTGCTTTACCTAATCTTATAGGCTAAACAAAAGACCTAGGAGTGACATCTTAACTTGAGCAAAATTTCACCACCTTTTCATTTCACCTTTACTCATCATCAACCTCAATCTGTTCTGCACATCACCTTTCAATATTACTAGTAACTCACATATTTAGAAATCTATAAGGAATCATCCACAACATATTTCATTTAGGTGCTGCTTCCATTTTTTAGAATGATAATTAGATGTTTGTGATTTTATTCTGCTATGATGTGTTTATTTTTTTGTTGAAATTTTATTCATATACATTGTGTGCTCTGAGTTTAGTTTTCTTATATGCATTCTTTTTCATTTCTGTTTTAAATCTTCCTTATACAATTCTGATTTTTGTCTAACCATTTCTTTAGTAAAAATGATTGGACAAATGGTGCGTCGCCTCTATTCGAAGAAGCCGGAGAAGAAGACAATGCTTGATTCAATGCATAAATTTCTCGAGGATCATGAAAAGATGTTAGAAGAGAGAAAAAGAAAAAGGTCTGAATTTCTCGAGGATTATAAAAAGATGTTGGAAGAGAGAAAAAGAAAAAGGTTAATAGAAGAGGAAAACATAAACAAGTCAGTGGAAAGATCGTCGGAGTGGCTTATGGAAATGGAAGAGATGGAAACAAAAGAGGGGAGGGAAAGAAGGAAGTTAGAAGAGGAAAACAGAAAGAAGTCATGGGGAAGATCATCGACGTGGCTTGCGAGCGCTATGAAGGAATCTTTTAAGGAAATAAGGGAGGAGAGGGGAAAAAGGAAGAAAATAAAAGAGGAGAGGAAAAAAAGGAAGGCAAAAAGCATCTCGAAGAAGCCGCCCAATTCATAAACATGCTGTTTTTTTTAGACTCAAACAATAACACAGAGACAAAACACTTTATACAAACACTTTATACAAACACTTTATATGGTATTTTGTCAATGGTGTAGTTTTATCCTAATATTTTACGTTTTTTACCTTCATTGCTACTTCGTGGAATCTTTCCTTGATGTCCCTATTTTCTTGGTCATAAATGTGTCAAAATAAATTATAGAGTACGTAGGTAACTTAGTATAATCTATCATTACTATTATTAATATTATTAATTGACATTTTTATAATTCATTACCTTAACATAATACAATTAATATTAAGATAATGACGTCTCGTAATGACTAAACTTGTATATAGCCATGCATATCGTTTTGGTATTTCGGCTAAACCCATTTATACTATGTTGTTCATGAGTTGTTTTCTTAAATTCAATAGAAAAGAGTTAAATAATTTGTGCTTTCAAATGTATCCATGGTTATAAGATGATGCTTTCCACACATAACACGGCAATTCTCTCCAGGGGCTTAGGGTATTGGGCGTTAGGGAGTCCCATTAGACGCTACCCTCTATATTAGATAATTTGTCTATTTTGAAGCAATCCCTTGCAAAAATGGTGTCTTGATGCCTTGAAGCTAAGATGTTTTCGTTTCTTTCTTTTGTCCGGAACTTCTGTCAGCATAATGTTTCTGTCTTTCTGTCACGTCTTTTAAAGCCACTCAACTTCATTCATTCGCTCAGCGCACATGTACTGGTGCGCTATACAATGTAATGTCATTTGATCCATTTAGCTGAACTTACTGATTGGAAAAGGCTTTGTTGTTGAGGATTGTGATTTTTGTCTAAGACACTTTGAATTTACAGATCTCGGAAGCAAGACAGATCTCTAAGATTGAGCTCTAGAGGTTGTAGAGGAACTTAGAACTAAGAGAGCAGACAAACAGGTTAGTGATAACTGTTCTTCATCTGTTTTTGATTAATTCTTATTTTATATATTTTTTCTTTTTAGCATTATTTGTGAGATGACTTGAAAAAGAGAATGGTTTTATTATTTTGAAAAACTGAATCCAATCTCTTTCTTTTTTTCAGTGAGCTATGAAACGTACTATCCTCCTTTGACATCAAACAGCTCCTACAATGAAACTCAGCATGTGTTTGATGAGAAAAAATAATTTGAGCGACCCAATCTTTAGGGACTTGAGCAACCCTCATCTATCGGACCAATTTAGATTGCTTTACCTAATCTTATAGGCTAAACAAAAGACCTAGGAGTGACATCTTAACTTGGTTGAAATTGCATATAGATATGCAAACAACTTGCGTCCAATAGGATTTGAACCTATACCTAAGGTTTAGAAGACCTCTGTCCTATCCATTAGACAATGGACGCTTCTATTTTATATTGGATTCTTTAACCTTTTTAACTAAACCTTATTAACTAAAAAAGATTAAAGAATCAAATATAAACAAAGAATTCTAGAAATTATAAAAATAAATCAAATAAAATAATTAGAGCAAAATTTCACCACCTTTTCATTTCACCTTTACTCATCATCAACCTCAATCTGTTCTGCACATCACCTTTCAATATTACTAGTAACTCACATATTTAGAAATCTATAAGGAATCATCCACAACATATTTCATTTAGGTGCTGCTTCCATTTTTGAGAATGATAATTAGATGTTTGTGATTTTATTCTGCTATGATGTGTTTATTTTTTTGTTGAAATTTTATTCATATACATTGTGTGCTCTGAGTTTAGTTTTCTTATATGCATTCTTTTTCATTTCTGTTTTAAATCTTCCTTATACAATTCTGATTTTTGTCTAACCATTTCTTTAGTAAAAATGATTGGACAAATGGTGCGTCGCCTCTATTCGAAGAAGCCGGAGAAGAAGACAATGCTTGATTCAGTGCATAAATTTCTCGAGGATCATGAAAAGATGTTAGAAGAGAGAAAAAGAAAAAGGTCTGAATTTCTCGAGGATTATAAAAAGATGTTGGAAGAGAGAAAAAGAAAAAGGTTAATAGAAGAGGAAAACATAAAGAAGTCAGTGGAAAGATCGTCGGAGTGGCTTATGGAAATAGAAGAGATGGAAACAAAAGAGGAGAGGGAAAAAAGGAAGTTAGAAGAGGAAAACAGAAAGAAGTCATGGGGAAGATCGTCGACGTGGCTTGCGAGCGCTATGAAGGAATCTTTTAAGGAAATAAGGGAGGAGAGGGGAAAAAGGAAGAAAATAAAAGAGGAGAGGAAAAAAAGGAAGGCAAAAAGCATCTCGAAGAAGCCGCCCAATTCATAAGCGTGCTGTTTTTTTTTAGACTCAAACAATAACACAGAGACAAAACACTTTATACAAACACTTTATACAAACACTTTATATGGTATTTTGTCAATGGTGTAGTTTTATCCTAATATTTTACGTTTTTTACCTTCATTGCTACTTCGTGGAATCTTTCCTTGATGTCCCTATTTTCTTGGTCATAAATGTGTCAAAATAAATTATAGAGTAGGTAGGTAACTTAGTATAATCTATCATTACTATTATTAATATTATTAATTGACATTTTTATAATTCATTACCTTAACATAATACAATTAATATTAAGATAATGACGTCTCGTAATGACTAAACTTGTATATAGCCATGCATATCGTTTTGGTATTTCGGCTAAACCCATTTATACTATGTTGTTCATGAGTTGTTTTCTTAAATTCAATAGAAAAGAGTTAAATAATTTGTGCTTTCAAATGTATCCATGGTTATAAGATGATGCTTTCCTCACATAACACGGCAATTCTCTCCAGGGGCTTAGGGTATTGGGCGTTAGGGAGTCCCATTAGACGCTACCCTCTATATTAGATAATTTGTCTATTTTGAAGCAATCCCTTGCAAAAATGGTGTCTTGATGCCTTGAAGCTAAGATGTTTTCGTTTCTTTCTTTTGTCCGGAACTTCTGTCAGCATAATGTTTCTGTCTTTCTGTCACGTCTTTTAAAGCCACTCAACTTCATTCATTCGCTCAGCGCACATGTACTGGTGCGCTATACAATGTAATGTCATTTGATCCATTTAGCTGAACTTACTGATTGGAAAAGGCTTTGTTGTTGAGGATTGTGATTTTTGTCTAAGACACTTTGAATTTACAGATCTCGGAAGCAAGACAGATCTCTAAGATTGAGCTCTAGAGGTTGTAGAGGAACTTAGAACTAAGAGAGCAGACAAACAGGTTAGTGATAACTGTTCTTCATCTGTTTTTGATTAATTCTTATTTTATATATTTTTTCTTTTTAGCATTATTTGTGAGATGACTTGAAAAAGAGAATGGTTTTATTATTTTGAAAAACTGAATCCAATCTCTTTCTTTTTTTCAGTGAGCTATGAAACGTACTATCCTCCTTTGACATCAAACAGCTCCTACAATGAAACTCAACATGTGTTTGATGAGAAAAAATAATTTGAGCGACCCAATCTTTAGGGACTTGAGCAACCCTCATCTATCGGACCAATTTAGATTGCTTTACCTAATCTTATAGGCTAAACAAAAGACCTAGGAGTGACATCTTAACTTGGTTGAAATTGCATATAGATATGCAAACAACTTGCGTCCAATAGGATTTGAACCTATACCTAAGGTTTAGAAGACCTCTGTCCTATCCATTAGACAATGGACGCTTCTATTTTATATTGGATTCTTTAACCTTTTTAACTAAACCTTATTAACTAAAAAAGATTAAAGAATCAAATATAAACAAAGAATTCTAGAAATTATAAAAATAAATCAAATAAAATAATTAGAGCAAAATTTTACCACCTTTTCATTTCACCTTTACTCATCATCAACCTCAATCTGTTCTGCACATCACCTTTCAATATTACTAGTAACTCACATATTTAGAAATCTATAAGGAATCATCCACAACATATTTCATTTAGGTGCTGCTTCCATTTTTGAGAATGATAATTAGATGTTTGTGATTTTATTCTGCTATGATGTGTTTATTTTTTTGTTGAAATTTTATTCATATACATTGTGTGCTCTGAGTTTAGTTTTCTTATATGCATTCTTTTTCATTTCTGTTTTAAATCTTCCTTATACAATTCTGATTTTTGTCTAACCATTTCTTTAGTAAAAATGATTGGACAAATGGTGCGTCGCCTCTATTCGAAGAAGCCGGAGAAGAAGACAATGCTTGATTCAGTGCATAAATTTCTCGAGGATCATGAAAAGATGTTAGAAGAGAGAAAAAGAAAAAGGTCTGAATTTCTCGAGGATTATAAAAAGATGTTGGAAGAGAGAAAAAGAAAAAGGTTAATAGAAGAGGAAAACATAAAGAAGTCAGTGGAAAGATCGTCGGAGTGGCTTATGGAAATAGAAGAGATGGAAACAAAAGAGGAGAGGGAAAAAAGGAAGTTAGAAGAGGAAAACAGAAAGAAGTCATGGGGAAGATCGTCGACGTGGCTTGCGAGCGCTATGAAGGAATCTTTTAAGGAAATAAGGGAGGAGAGGGGAAAAAGGAAGAAAATAAAAGAGGAGAGGAAAAAAAGGAAGGCAAAAAGCATCTCGAAGAAGCCGCCCAATTCATAAGCGTGCTGTTTTTTTTTAGACTCAAACAATAACACAGAGACAAAACACTTTATACAAACACTTTATACAAACACTTTATATGGTATTTTGTCAATGGTGTAGTTTTATCCTAATATTTTACGTTTTTTACCTTCATTGCTACTTCGAGGAATCTTTCCTTGATGTCCCTATTTTCTTGGTCATAAATGTGTCAAAATAAATTATAGAGTAGGTAGGTAACTTAGTATAATCTATCATTACTATTATTAATATTATTAATTGACATTTTTATAATTCATTACCTTAACATAATACAATTAATATTAAGATAATGACGTCTCGTAATGACTAAACTTGTATATAGCCATGCATATCGTTTTGGTATTTCGGCTAAACCCATTTATACTATGTTGTTCATGAGTTGTTTTCTTAAATTCAATAGAAAAGAGTTAAATAATTTGTGCTTTCAAATGTATCCATGGTTATAAGATGATGCTTTCCTCACGACAATTCTCTCTAGGGGCTTAGGGTATTGGGCGTTAGGGAGTCCCATTAGACGCTACCCTCTATATTAGATAATTTGTCTATTTTGAAGCAATCCCTTGCAAAAATGGTGTCTTGATGCCTTGAAGCTAAGATGTTTTCGTTTCTTTCTTTTGTCCGGAACTTCTGTCAGCATAATGTTTCTGTCTTTCTGTCACGTCTTTTAAAGCCACTCAACTTCATTCATTCGCTCAGCGCACATGTACTGGTGCGCTATACAATGTAATGTCATTTGATCCATTTAGCTGAACTTACTGATTGGAAAAGGCTTTGTTGTTGAGGATTGTGATTTTTGTCTAAGACACTTTGAATTTAAAGATCTCGGAAGCAAGACAGATCTCTAAGATTGAGCTCTAGAGGTTGTAGAGGAACTTAGAACTAAGAGAGCAGACAAACAGGTTAGTGATAACTGTTCTTCATCTGTTTTTGATTAATTCTTATTTTATATATTTTTTCTTTTTAGCATTATTTGTGAGATGACTTGAAAAAGAGAATGGTTTTATTATTTTGAAAAACTGAATCCAATCTCTTTCTTTTTCTCAGTGAGCTATGAAACGTACTATCCTCCTTTGACATCAAACAGCTCCTACAATGAAACTCAGCATGTGTTTGATGAGAAAAAATAATTTGATCGACCCAATCTTTAGGGACTTGAGCAACCCTCATCTATCGGACCAATTTAGATTGCTTTACCTAATCTTATAGGCTAAACAAAAGTCCTAGGAGTGACATCTTAACTTGAGCAAAATTTCACCACCTTTTCATTTCACCTTTACTCATCATCAACCTCAATCTGTTCTGCACATCACCTTTCAATATCACTAGTAACTCACATATTTAGAAATCTATAAGGAATCATCCACAACATATTTCATTTAGGTGCTGCTTCCATTTTTGAGAATGATAATTAGATGTTTGTGATTTTATTCTGCTATGATGTGTTTATTTTTTTGTTGAAATTTTATTCATATACATTGTGTGCTCTGAGTTTAGTTTTCTTATATGCATTCTTTTTCATTTCTGATTTAAATCTTCCTTATACAATTCTGATTTTTGTCTAACCATTTCTTTAGTAAAAATGATTGGACAAATGGTGCGTCGCCTCTATTCGAAGAAGCCGGAGAAGAAGACAATGCTTGATTCAGTGCATAAATTTCTCGAGGATCATGAAAAGATGTTAGAAGAGAGAAAAAGAAAAAGGTCTGAATTTCTCGAGGATTATAAAAAGATGTTGGAAGAGAGAAAAAGAAAAAGGTTAATAGAAGAGGAAAACATAAAGAAGTCAGTGGAAAGATCGTCGGAGTGGCTTATGGAAATAGAAGAGATGGAAATAAAAGAGGAGAGGGAAAAAAGGAAGTTAGAAGAGGAAAACAGAAAGAAGTCATGGGGAAGATCGTCGACGTGGCTTGCGAGCGCTATGAAGGAATCTTTTAAGGAAATAAGGGAGGAGAGGGGAAAAAGGAAGAAAATAAAAGAGGAGAGGAAAAAAAGGAAGGCAAAAAGCATCTCGAAGAAGCCGCCCAATTCATAAGCGTGCTGTTTTTTTTTAGACTCAAACAATAACACAGAGACAAAACACTTTATACAATTCTCGAAGAAGCCGCCCAATTCATAAGCGTGCTGTTTTTTTTTAGACTCAAACAATAACACAGAGACAAAACACTTTATACAAACACTTTATATGGTATTTTGTCAATGGTGTAGTTTTATCCTAATATTTTACGTTTTTTACCTTCATTGCTACTTCGTGGAATCTTTCCTTGATGTCCCTATTTTCTTGGTCATAAATGTGTCAAAATAAATTATAGAGTAGGTAGGTAACTTAGTATAATCTATCATTACTATTATTAATATTATTAATTGACATTTTTATAATTCATTACCTTAACATAATACAATTAATATTAAGATAATGACGTCTCGTAATGACTAAACTTGTATATAGCCATGCATATCGTTTTGGTATTTCGGCTAAACCCATTTGTACTATGTTGTTCATCAGTTGTTTTCTTAAATTCAATAGAAAAGAGTTAAATAATTTGTGCTTTCAAATGTATCCATGGTTATAAGATGATGCTTTCCTCACATAACACGACAATTCTCTCTAGGGGCTTAGGGTATTGGGCGTTAGGGAGTCCCATTAGACGCTACCCTCTATATTAGATAATTTGTCTATTTTGAAGCAATCCCTTGCAAAAATGGTGTCTTGATGCCTTGAAGCTAAGATGTTTTCGTTTCTTTCTTTTGTCCGGAACTTCTGTCAGCATAATGTTTCTGTCTTTCTGTCACGTCTTTTAAAGCCACTCAACTTCATTCATTCGCTCAGCGCACATGTACTGGTGCGCTATACAATGTAATGTCATTTGATCCATTTAGCTGAACTTACTGATTGGAAAAGGCTTTGTTGTTGAGGATTGTGATTTTTGTCTAAGACACTTTGAATTTAAAGATCTCGGAAGCAAGACAGATCTCTAAGATTGAGCTCTAGAGGTTGTAGAGGAACTTAGAACTAAGAGAGCAGACAAACAGGTTAGTGATAACTGTTCTTCATCTGTTTTTGATTAATTCTTATTTTATATATTTTTTCTTTTTAGCATTATTTGTGAGATGACTTGAAAAAGAGAATGGTTTTATTATTTTGAAAAACTGAATCCAATCTCTTTCTTTTTCTCAGTGAGCTATGAAACGTACTATCCTCCTTTGACATCAAACAGCTCCTACAATGAAACTCAGCATGTGTTTGATGAGAAAAAATAATTTGATCGACCCAATCTTTAGGGACTTGAGCAACCCTCATCTATCGGACCAATTTAGATTGTTTTACCTAATCTTATAGGCTAAACAAAAGTCCTAGGAGTGACATCTTAACTTGAGCAAAATTTCACCACCTTTTCATTTCACCTTTACTCATCATCAACCTCAATCTGTTCTGCACATCACCTTTCAATATCACTAGTAACTCACATATTTAGAAATCTATAAGGAATCATCCACAACATATTTCATTTAGGTGCTGCTTCCATTTTTGAGAATGATAATTAGATGTTTGTGATTTTATTCTGCTATGATGTGTTTATTTTTTTGTTGAAATTTTATTCATATACATTGTGTGCTCTGAGTTTAGTTTTCTTATATGCATTCTTTTTCATTTCTGATTTAAATCTTCCTTATACAATTCTGATTTTTGTCTAACCATTTCTTTAGTAAAAATGATTGGACAAATGGTGCGTCGCCTCTATTCGAAGAAGCCGGAGAAGAAGACAATGCTTGATTCAGTGCATAAATTTCTCGAGGATCATGAAAAGATGTTAGAAGAGAGAAAAAGAAAAAGGTCTGAATTTCTCGAGGATTATAAAAAGATGTTGGAAGAGAGAAAAAGAAAAAGGTTAATAGAAGAGGAAAACATAAAGAAGTTAGTGGAAAGATCGTCGGAGTGGCTTATGGAAATAGAAGAGATGGAAATAAAAGAGGAGAGGGAAAAAAGGAAGTTAGAAGAGGAAAACAGAAAGAAGTCATGGGGAAGATCGTCGACGTGGCTTGCGAGCGCTATGAAGGAATCTTTTAAGGAAATAAGGGAGGAGAGGGGAAAAAGGAAGAAAATAAAAGAGGAGAGGAAAAAAAGGAAGGCAAAAAGCATCTCGAAGAAGCCGCCCAATTCATAAGCGTGCTGTTTTTTTTTAGACTCAAACAATAACACAGAGACAAAACACTTTATACAAATCTCGAAGAAGCCGCCCAATTCATAAGCGTGCTGTTTTTTTTTAGACTCAAACAATAACACAGAGACAAAACACTTTATACAAACACTTTATACAAACACTTTATATGGTATTTTGTCAATGGTGTAGTTTTATCCTAATATTTTACGTTTTTTACCTTCATTGCTACTTCGTGGAATCTTTCCTTGATGTCCCTATTTTCTTGGTCATAAATGTGTCAAAATAAATTATAGAGTAGGTAGGTAACTTAGTATAATCTATCATTACTATTATTAATATTATTAATTGACATTTTTATAATTCATTACCTTAACATAATACAATTAATATTAAGATAATGACGTCTCGTAATGACTAAACTTGTATATAGCCATGCATATCGTTTTGGTATTTCGGCTAAACCCATTTGTACTATGTTGTTCATCAGTTGTTTTCTTAAATTCAATAGAAAAGAGTTAAATAATTTGTGCTTTCAAATGTATCCATGGTTATAAGATGATGCTTTCCTCACATAACACGACAATTCTCTCTAGGGGCTTAGGGTATTGGGCGTTAGGGAGTCCCATTAGACGCTACCCTCTATATTAGATAATTTGTCTATTTTGAAGCAATCCCTTGCAAAAATGGTGTCTTGATGCCTTGAAGCTAAGATGTTTTCGTTTCTTTCTTTTGTCCGGAACTTCTGTCAGCATAATGTTTCTGTCTTTCTGTCACGTCTTTTAAAGCCACTCAACTTCATTCATTCGCTCAGCGCACATGTACTGGTGCGCTATACAATGTAATGTCATTTGATCCATTTAGCTGAACTTACTGATTGGAAAAGGCTTTGTTGTTGAGGATTGTGATTTTTGTCTAAGACACTTTGAATTTAAAGATCTCGGAAGCAAGACAGATCTCTAAGATTGAGCTCTAGAGGTTGTAGAGGAACTTAGAACTAAGAGAGCAGACAAACAGGTTAGTGATAACTGTTCTTCATCTGTTTTTGATTAATTCTTATTTTATATATTTTTTCTTTTTAGCATTATTTGTGAGATGACTTGAAAAAGAGAATGGTTTTATTATTTTGAAAAACTGAATCCAAAAAAAGGAATCTTTTAAGGAAATAAGAGAGGAGAGGGAAAAAAGGAAGAAAATAAAAGAGGAGAGGAAAAAAAGGAAGGCAAAAAGCTTCTCGAAGAAGCCGCCCAATTCATAAACATGCCGTTTTTTTTAGACTCAAACAATAACACAGAGACAAAACACTTTATACAAACACTTTATACGGTATTTTGTCAATGGTGTAGTTTTATCCTAATATTTTACGTTTTTTACCTTCATTGCTACTTCGTGGAATCTTTCCTTGATGTCCCTATTTTCTTGGTCATAAATGTGTCAAAATAAATTATAGAGTAGGTAGGTAACTTAGTATAATCTATCATTACTATTATTAATATTATTAATTGACATTTTTATAATTCATTACCTTAACATAATACAATTAATATTAAGATAATATTATTTATTTTTATTAACTTGGTATAGAAAATATATTTATAATTAATTATTTATTGGACGAGCGCTACGAGCTGAAGGAGCGCGAACGACAACAATTGATAAGCGAGCGTCCCAGACATATTGGAAGCACAAGGACACACCAGAAAACATCCATACCGAAACATTTTGGCGCCCACCGTGGGGCCGAGTGTCATCCCGCAGAAGCCACAAGAGGAGCACTCGGTCTCGACGAATCACTTCTTCGGATAAGGCTACTCCAACAAGATGAAGTCGCCGCATCGCCGCCAGGATTCTCCTCCGTGAGCCATTGACGCCACTGTGAGCACCTTTGCGAAATCGTGACCTTTTGTGGGTCAGACCCAGCGTATAAACAGGCCCCAAATCGGGTCCGGTTTAGCCTCACGTCACCCACCACACCGTCCAGTACAGTCTCCGTGCCATCCGCCGCGCCGAGGTTTGCGTCTTTGTCAATAACCACGGTTTCCGCATTTACAATAGCAACCCTTACGGCGAGCAATTCCACCGCGGGTGTCGCACTCAACCTCTGTAACCGTGATTCACGAAATCATTTCTCACGCCTCTTGTGCAAACTCGATGTCACTGCCATCCACTGTGAACGCGACAACTAACACCTCTGTACCGTCCGATCCTCCCGACAAATAGACCGAGTGAGCGGTTAACCCAATGCCACCCACCCAGGTCACAATCATGACTGAGCTTCCAAACTAACGTTGTTCGAGCTTACATAGACCGAACGGTCCTCCAAGGTCGTCCAACCAGGTCGACCATCAAGAACGAGTGTCCGAACTAGGACTGACCTTTGACCATCTGTACATAGAACGAGTGATCTTCCAAGGTCCCTTTCATCCGGTCGACTAGTAATAATATGCAGGCCCTATATTAACTAGTACATAGAAAGCGATCGTCAATAAGCGGTCGTCAACCTCCAAGACAGGACGATCCTGTCATCGGGCACACGTCAATTGCCCTTAATAGCGATCGCCTTAACAAATATCGTGCAACACCAAGATAAGCGATCGACAGAGTCAAAGACAAAATGATCCTGTCATCCTCCAAAGGTCGCCCATCCAAGTCGACCATCAAGAACGAGCGGCGCTCCAAGGTCGTCCATCTAGGTCGACCGACAAGACCGAGTGTCCATCGTGACCGATCGGCAGAACCGAGTGGCTGCCACCCAGGATTGACATCCATGGTCGGTCACCCTGCTGACCGGCCGTCACGACCGTCCCTCACTAGGTCCACTACATGGTTAAATATTAATGACTCATTAAAGTCCTTAATCAAGATTAAGGTATGATTGGACCGTTTTCAGGCCCACGAAAGGTACACTTTAAAAGGTACACTTTAAAAGTTGTACATGGTATAATTTTTACTACAATAAAACATAAAACTCTTGTAAATACAATCATGTTGAAAATAGTAATCTGGTTAACAAATTTATATCAAAATCATAATTTTTGTTTTATTTGTATCTTTCTCAGTCAAACGCCATTTTGGATGATTCTTGAACCTAACTTCAATTTTTTATATTTAAGATCCATTTTTGTACTCTTATTTGGCAAAAGAAATTTACTAAAAATAAAAATAGAGTATTTTTTGCAACATACAACAAGACCTATATTAACACTATGGTAGACAAGGATACTAAACATCTGTTCGATAAAGTACCTTAAATTAAATATAGAAATGGTGAGAAATGATGAAAAAATAAAACGAAAATGTAAGAGTTAGTATAACATTTGTTCTATGTGAGAAGCAAGAACACGTATAAAGAAAAAAAAAAAGAAACCGGCTTGATATATACAGATGTAAATGAGTTTTAAGTTTTTAAAATTTCTTTATAATTAGTATGCATTATAAAAAATATATTTTTGAGTACTAATATTTTCTAGTTTTACCTAAGTTGCTTATTATTTATAATTTTGTTAGGTTTTTTATTTAAGGTATTGTGTTGTGTGTTTTGGGTTCCATATTTTATTATGATTTTGTTTTAAAAAATCTTTTGAAAAGTAGAAAAAAAATATTTAAATTGTGTTAAGTTTTAATTTCTAAGTTACATGAGTAATAAAAACATTTAAAATTATGCAACACAAATGAGTATTTGGTAGAAAAAAAAAGAAAAATAAATAAGGTTTTTTCATAGTAATTCTACTGTAAATTTGTCATACGCTCCTTCTTTTCCTTTCTCCTAAACCCACCCCACGTTTTTTTTTTCCCTTCTTCCTGCACCCCACAATTATTCTTCTCATTCCTTCTCATGGTGGATCTGGCTATAGCAATGGAGACGGAGAGAATCACCATCATCAGTATAAGGGTTGTAAAAAAGGGAAGAAAGCGAGGATAAAACAATTATTTCACTATATTTATGGGGTGCGAAAATAAAAAAGGAAGGTGTAATAAGAAGCAGCTCATAGTTATTCACGTAAAACTAATAAAATTTAAACAAGAATTATATATTTATTTATATTTTAATCTATTCAATATTTTATTAGTTTTTCCTTAGTGTATTTCAACTTCTACAAATCATGTCCATAAATCTTATAATTGCAATACTCATTTATTTATTTATATATTAGTAAATACCATTTGAAAAACCAAAATGATTGCATGATATGTAAGTATAGAGTTTGTAGGACAAATACAATATAACTTATTTAAAAAATCTTCTGTTTCTAATTTGTTAAGTATGGTTGTACTCCTATATTCACGTGGTCAATTTGTTAATGTTACTTTAACATTAATTCTCAAACTAATTTATTACAAAATAGTCCCAATGTCTCACATATGCCTACAAAATAACAAAATATCATAAGCAAAAGGAAAATGTATTTGTTTTTATATAATCAAATATGTATATATAAAAACTTTTAAATATACTTTAAACATTTTTAACTTTCAATTTATGTACTACTTATAACTGTCTTGAGTATTCTTTTTTTTTAAGATGAATATGAGTTATTTTAAGATGAAAATGAGTTACACACATAAAACTTTGATATCCAAGTTAGTATAGTATATAAAAAAATAACGAATAAAGTAATTAATAACCTTAATTAATCTATTTGGTGAGATATGTTATTTATATTTATAGTTTGAGTTTTTGTCTTGATAAACTCGGACCGTTTTAAATTTTGACTTAAATCATAGGCCAGTATAATTAAGTCTCTTTGTGTAATATTTTGATAACGAAAGATTAAATCAAGTACGTATCAATTTAATAATTCAACATATATTAAGTTAGAAATGAATCATATTTAATATACAATACAATATTCATCCGTCACTGTTTTCAAAATATAATTTATTTCCTTATGATTTTTTCTTTAAACTTATTTATTTTACGAATTTATTAAAAAGTTACTTCTAAATGTAAGAAAATCAAGTTTTTTTTTTAAATTTAAATATGTATAAGAATATATAAAAGTTAACTCTTATTTTGACAAATACAAGTGTTAAAAGTTGAAAAGAGTAATTTGCTTGATAGGGTGTGAATTGGCATGAACATTTAAGAGCCAAACTTATATATCTTTGCATTATATTTTCATAGCTATCCAAATTTTTTAGAATCGGAGTTTCGTTGCTTCATTCATGACCAACACAATGTAGAAACTTCAAAGTAAAAAAATTAACATTTTAATATATATAGTTCTCCATAATATATATTTACAGTTCTTCATGAATTTTAATGATGCATCTTTTATGTGATATATACATTTTTTCAACAAGAGATCTATAAAATACAAAACTATATACGTCATCTATACTCTATTCGAATATTAAACAGATTCATTACTTTTCAACTCTTTTATATCATCTGTTACGTATATTATATTATTATCTGTTTAGATATAATATGTTATTATCACAAGTGGATAAACTAAATGTATTATCTATATTCTATTTGAACATTAAAAAGATTTAATTTTTTTTTAAATTACAATTCTTATAAAATAAAACTCGATTAATATAATATCTATTTATAACAACTTTATTAATATATCAATTATCATCTTTTAAAATGTCACTTGCTAATCTTTATTATTTCTAGATCTTTACAAAAAAATAAATAATAATTAATAACTAAACCACAAAATAACCAACCAACAATTCTGCATAAGAGTCAATATTAAATAAGGATCAATATTAAATTAAAAAATGTGTTAATTATGTCCTCCAAAAGAATCAAAATCACATACCTAAAAATGCACTGTCATAGCCTTAACAAACAAAAAAATCTCTATTAAAAGCTTGCAGGCGACCTTTTTGTTAAATGGGAAGACTAAATCAAACCTTTAAATATCCGAATACTAGAATTCCGGTAATCAATCTAACTCAATATTATTATTTTTTATATGAAATTCACGTAAGTAGGTCAAAATAATATCTCATTTTGCAAATAAATATTATATCAAATTAGTTGTTGTAGCTTGATTTCTTTTAGATTTATTCGGTCAAAAACATTGTCTTACTTTGAAAAAGAATCTTTAAATATACAACAAATATCGAACTCATTAATTTTACTTGTTAGAAAATAATATAAATAATGGATGCTCTACTGTTAAAATGTGAATTATATTTATCAAAATCATATAATATATACTTTTATCTTTTCAATGTGGATAAGCAGTTAATATCCCAACTGTTTGTAAAATAATATATTTTGATTGGAGGTTATTCACAAAACTCACTTTCCTATGAAGAAGCTTTGGAAGTGTTTGTGGACATGCAAAAGCAATTGAAGCCTAACAGCATAAACAGTTGGAAATTTTCTATAAAAGGGTTGTCAATGTATCCTCCTCTTCTGCATATTTTGCAATCAGAGTTCTCTTACTTATGTGAGACTCGTTACAGATTAGGATACACCGCTTTGAAGCTTTCACGGCAAATTCCATTTCCTTTTCCATTCTCTTTTGACGATGCTTTCTCTTCTTCCTCTTCGTCGGAGGATCACCAACACCATTGGGCGCTTCTCTACTCAGGAGGTGCTGGAGATTATGAGAGATGCAATAGAGGATTTCAAAGAACAAAAAGAAAAAGAAAAAAAGAAGAAGAAAGAAGACGCGGGAGGAAGGAAAGGATTTATCGTGGACGCTCGCTGAGATGGACAGTATAATCAAATCAGACTACTCGCTGGATATACTCGAGTCTTATCGAAAACCAAAGAAATGTGGAAGCTAATAAATAAGGAGTGGTAGAAGGAGAAGAAGCAGAAAGAAGATTTGGTATGAACGATTTTCTCACTCTTTTCGGAATCATGGTTTGATTTAGTTAGTTCCGCTACTGAAATCTCATTCCTAAGAACGCTTAATAACAAAATCAAGCTTTTAAAGCGTATCCCAAGACAGGCATTAAGTTCAAACTAAATAAATGTAAAGTCTTAAAAAACTAAAGCCAATTGCATACACAACAATATTAAAAAGGAAAATTCACAACCAAGTCTACCAGAGTCATAAATGCCCAAATTGTCTTGTGTTGGAACACAAGTCCCCGGCAACGGCGCCAAAAACTTGTTAACTTTTTGGCAAATATACTAAATCGTTCCAAGTAATATAGAGGCACTTGTGCAACATATGACAATTCTTTCTTTTATTACTCAATTAGACATAAAGTGTACAAACAACATAACAAATAAATATTATATCAAATTAGTCTTTCCAGTAATTAAAGACATTCAAATAACATTATATTTTCATACAATGATAATAAATTAGTCTAGTCTTTTCAAATGGTCTTTTCAAAGACCTCAACCTTGACATCTTCAAGATAATCTCTTTTATCATCCAACTGAAGTCTTTCAAAGTGATCTATCCATCTTCTCTGCAATCAATCACAAACATATAAACAAATTTCAACGTTATAAAATCAAAACTTTTTTATAGGTTTCCCGTACCACTGAAGGAGCGGCGCTTTCCCCGCAATTGGAATTGGAACTCGGCCGGGATGACAGCCCGAACCCTCCCTCCGCAGCAGTGGGAGGCGCCGAAGCCGGAGGGCGGTCAGAGTTGGAAACGTCGCGGTGGAGGGAAGGGAAAGAGATGCTCATGGCGGAGAGCTCGTCAGAGTTTGAAACGTCGCGGTGGAGGAAAGGGAAAGAGAGGCTGGGCTCCCCGGCGGTGATGGTTCTTCGTTCAAGAATATATTTAAGAACTCCGTACAATTCTCGCTTTCTGAGCGCCATCTTTAACTTTCTTCTAGGACTTCTTCCCATTTGGGTGTGCCGCTTTCAGATTAGAGAATGTGCCGCTTTAAGATCAGAGAATGGGAGGAGAATGGGAGTCTTCACGAGGAGGGAAGGGTTTGGTTTGTATACATATCAGTAAAATATTTTGAATTTTTAGGGCCGGTAATAGCCTGAAATCTGTTAAACCGTTATTTTAACTGAAAACTGACAACCTCGTGCCTTATAAAGAAACAAAAGAGCATTATAGTACTAGATACAGTCCTCCATGGAAGGATCTAATAAATTCTAAAACCAGAAACCGTTAAGAGCTAAAATATCATCATCTAATTTTGTCGTAGGTAGTAAGTAGACTAGACTTAAAAGTGAGTCCTTGTCGAGTGGATGGAAAGTAGTAACTAGTCATCTAAAACGTACACATTTGAAGCAATCTCTTGCAACAATGGTGTCTTGATGCCTTGAAGTAGTCTCCGGAAGTTCCTGAGATGTTTTCGTTTCTTTCTTTTGTCCGAAACTTCTGTCAGAAGAATGATTCTGTCTTTCTGTCACTCTTTTAAAGTCACTTAACTTCATTAATTCGCTCAGCGCACATGTACTGGTGCGCTATACGAATTTTCTTAACTGCTGCACTTTAACTAATGTTATTCGCTATTCGCTCAACGCACAGGTAATGGTGCGCTATGCGAATTTCCTTCTTCTGGCAGTGCAAATTTTGGCAGCGCACAGGTAACAGATAATCTCTTTTATCATGCAACTGAAGTCTTTCAAAGTGATCTATCAATCTTCTCTGCAATCAATCACAAACATATAAACAAATTTCAACGTTAAAAAATCAAAACTTTTTTATAGGTTTCTCGTACCACTGAAGGAGCGGCGCTTTCCCCGCAATTGGAATTGGAACTCGGCCGGGATGACAGTCCGGACCCTCCCTCCGCCGCAGTGCGAGGCGCCGAAGAGCTCTTCAGAGTTTGAAACGTCGCGGTGGAGGAAAGGGAAAGAGAGGCTGGGCTCCCCGGCGGTGATGGTTCTTCGTTCAACAATATATTTAAGAACTCCGTACAATTCTCGCTTTCTGAGGGCCATCTTTAACTTTCTTCTAGGACTTCTTCCCATTTGGGTGTGCCGCTTTCAGATTAGAGAATGTGCCGCTTTAAGATCAGAGAATGGGAGGAGAATGGGAGTCTTCACGAGGAGGGAAGGGTTTGGTTTGTATATATATCAGTAAAATATTTTGAATTTTTAGGGCCGGTAATAGCCTGAAATCTGTTAAACCGTTATTTTAACTAAAAACTGACAACCTCGTGCCTTATAAAGAAACAAAAGAGCATTATAGTACTAGATACAGTCATCCATGGAAGGATCTAATAAATTCTAAAACCAGAAACCGTTAAGAGCTAAAATATCATCATCTAATTTTGTCGTAGGTAGTAAGTAGACTAGACTTAAAAGTGAGTCCTTGTCGAGTGGATGGAAAGTAGTAACTAGTCATCTAAAACGTACACATTTGAAGCAATCTCTTGCAACAATGGTGTCTTGATGCCTTGAAGTAGTCTCCGGAAGTTCCTGAGATGTTTTCGTTTCTTTCTTTTGTCCGAAACTTCTGTCAGAAGAATGATTCTGTCTTTCTGTCACTCTTTTAAAGTCACTTAACTTCATTAATTCGCTCAGCGCACATGTACTGGTGCGCTATACGAATTTTCTTAACTGCTGCACTTTAACTAATGTTATTCGCTATTCGTTCAACGCACAGGTAATGGTGCGCTATGCGAATTTCCTTCTTCTGGCAGTGCAAATTTTGGCAGCGCACAGGTAACAGATAATCTCTTTTATCATGCAACTGAAGTCTTTCAAAGTGATCTATCAATCTTCTCTGCAATCAATCACAAACATATAAACAAATTTCAACGTTAAAAAATCAAAACTTTTTTATAGGTTTCTCGTACCACTGAAGGAGCGGCGCTTTCCTCGCAATTGGAATTGGAACTCGGCCGGGATGACAGTCCGGACCCTCCCTCCGCCGCAGTGCGAGGCGCCGAAGCCGGAGGGCGGTCAGAGTTGGAAACGCCGCGGTGGAGGGAAAGAGATGCTCATGGCGGAGAGCTCTTCAGAGTTTGAAACGTCGCGGTGGAGGAAAGGGAAAGAGAGGCTGGGCTCCCCGGCGGTGATGGTTCTTCGTTCAACAATATATTTAAGAACTCCGTACAATTCTCGCTTTCTGAGGGCCATCTTTAACTTTCTTTTAGGACTTCTTCCCATTTGGGTGTGCCGCTTTCAGATTAAAGAATGTGCCGCTTTCAGATCAGAGAATGGGAGGAGAATGGGAGTCTTCACGAGGAGGGAAGGGTTTGGTTTGTATATATATCCGCAAAATATTTTGAATTTTTAGGGCCGGTGATAGCCTAAAATCTGTTAAACCGTTATTTTAACTGAAAACTGACAACCTCGTGCCTTATAAAGAAACAAAAGAGCATTATAGTACTAGATACAGTCATCCATGGAAGGATCTAATAAATTCTAAAACCAGAAACCGTTAAGAGCTAAAATATCATCATCTAATTTTGTCGTAGGTAGTAAGTAGACTAGACTTAAAAGTGAGTCCTTGTCGAGTGGATGGAAAGTAGTAACTAGTCATCTAAAACGTACACATTTGAAGCAATCTCTTGCAACAATGGTGTCTTGATGCCTTGAAGTAGTCTCCGGAAGTTCCTGAGATGTTTTCGTTTCTTTCTTTTGTCCGGAACTTCTGTCAGAAGAATGATTCTGTCTTTCTGTCATTCTTTTAAAGTCACTTAACTTCATTAATTCGCTCAGCGCACATGTACTGGTGCGCTATACGAATTTTCTTAACTGCTGCACTTTAACTAATGTTATTCGCTATTCGCTCAGCGCACAGGTAATGGTGCGCTATGCGAATTTCCTTCTTCTGGCAGTGCAAATTTTGGCAGATGAATTTACTGTTATAGTTGTGAGCTTATTACTTTTGTCTCCTCTGTGTGTTTACTTGTTGAGAATATATTGTGGTGGTGTTGATTTGCAGGAAATGCCAACTCTAGTTGAACCACCAAACAGGATTAAGCCAAAGGGAAAACATTATTATACAATATGGCAAACTTTGTTTGAGATTGATACGAAGTACGTTCCAATCAAGCCTATTGGTCGCGGAGCATATGGCGTGGTGTGCTCTTCCATCAATCGTGAGACCAATGACAGAATTGCAATTAAGAAGATTGGTAATATATTTGAGAATTCTATTGATGCTTTGAGAACTTTGAGGGAACTGAAGTTGCTTAGACACATTCGGCACGAGAATGTCATTGCTTTGAAATATGTCATGATGCCAATCCGCAGGACAAGTTTTAAGGATGTCTACTTGGTCTACGAACTCATGGATAATGATCTTCACCAAATTGTTAACTTTTTGGCAAGCATACCAAATCGTTTCAAGTAATACAATGAATAAGTAAAAGTATCGTTCTCCCAAAAGACTTGTGCAACACATGACAATTCTTTCGTTTATAACTCAATTAGACATTAAAATGCACAAAATAACACAAGAAACTCTTTTTGGTACTTTTATCAAACAGTTGGTGTGCAAGGAATTATATTTTAAAGAAATTTCGTTGGAATTGGGTTTCATGAATCATATGAATATAAAAAACTCTGTTCAATATTTCATTACTTCATTCAAACATTCACATCAAGGCATACTAGTCCTAATCCCTTAGCAACTAGTTCTAAATTAATATATTAAAATGATAATCCCTTAGTCAATTTAATATACAATTTGCATTAAGTCCCATGTTAAGAATGATCAAGTTATTGAGTCTATCCCTAGATCCCAAATCACTTAAGTGCTCTATCTACGTTCATGTTCAAAGTTACTTTCCAGTAATTAAAGACATTCAAATAACATAATATTTTCGTACAATGATAATAAATTCAAGAAAGAGCATATGAACAAACAACGATATATTGAGCATGAAAATTACATCACAGTGAGGTCATTACATCCAATCCCAACGAATACTGGAGATTATGAGAAATGCAATAGAGGATTTCAAAGAATAAAAAGAAAAAGAAAAAAGAAGAAGAAGAGAAGACGCGAGAGGAAGGAAAGGATTTATCATGGTAATTCTACTGTAAATTTGTCATAGGCTCCTTCTTTTCCTTTCTCCTAAACCCACCCCACGTTTTTTTTTCCTTCTTCCCGCACCCCAACAATTCTTCTTCTCATTCCTTTTCATGGTGGATCTGGCTATTGCAATGGGGACGGAGAGAATCACCATCATCAGTATAAGGTTGTACAAAAGGGAAGAAAGCGAGGATAAAACAATTATTTCACTATATTTATGGGGTGCGAAAATAAAAACAGGAAGGTGTAATAAGAAACAGCTCATAGTTATTCACGTAAAACTAATAAAATTTAAACAGGAATTATATATTTATTTATATTTTAATCTATTCAATATTTTATTAGTTTTTCCTTAGTGCATTTCAACTTCTACATGTCCATAAATCTTATAATTGCAATACTCATTTATTTATTTATATATTAGTAAACACCATTTGAAAAACCAAAATGATTGCATGATATGTAAGTATAGAGACCAAGAGAGTTTGTAGGACAAATACAATATAACTTATTTAAAAAATCTTCTGTTTCTAATTTGTTAAGTATGGTTGTACTCCTATATTCACGTGGTCAATTTGTTAATGTTACTTTAACATTAATTCCCAAACTAATTTATTACAAAATAGTCCCAATGTCTCACATATGCCTACAAAATAACAAAATATCATAAGCAAAAGGAAAATGTATTTGTTTTTATATAATCAAATATGTATATATAAAAACTTTTAAATATACTTTAAACATTTTTAACTTTCAATTTATGGACTACTTATAACTGTCTTGAGTATTCGTTTTTTTAAGATGAAAATGAGTTATACACATAAAACTTTGACATCCAAAGTTAGTATAGTATATAAAAAAATAACAAATAAAGTAATTAATAACCTTAATTAATCTATTTGGTGAGATATGTTATTTATATTTATAGTTTGAGTTTTTGTCTAGATGAACTCGGACCGTTTTAAATTTTGACTTAAATCATAGGCCAATATAATTAAGTCTCTTTGTGTAATATTTTGATGACGAAATAAGAATAAATAAAGTACGTATCAACATAATAATTCAACATATATTAAGTTAGAAATGAATCATATTTAATATACAATACAATATTCATCCATGTCTTTATACAACAATAAGTTGAGTTTCTTAATAATTCAATGTATATTAGATTAGGAATGAATCATATTTTAATATATAACAGAGTATTCATCCATTTCTTTTAGACAATCATTATAAATTAAATTTCTTTAGATAAAGAACAAGTCAAGACATTAAATCTCCTTAACACCTGGTAAAGAAAGAAGAAGAAAACTATCAAGTTGAATTCATTATAAAATTTGATAATTTTAAGAATAAAACCCCCAAATAACATTAACATGCATGTTTATAGCTAATTAACTACTAACTAACAACACAATTATTACATTTGAAAATTATTTTACGGTTTAATTGTACTTTATTTGTAATTTACAATATATTAATATTTATTAAAAATACAACTGGAAGTACATGCATCAATGAGTATGCGTTCTTATTTTTTATGACAGTAAAAATTAAAAGTTAATTAAAAATATATAATTAGTATAATAGATTATTTAGAAAAGTAATTGACATACATAAAATATAAGGACATAATTTTTTATTTATTATATTTTATAATCATCATGGTATAGAAATATTTGAAAATTTTCATAAAAGATTATGAAATGTTTTGATTTTTATTGATTAGTATAATCATGCAGTAAAAACAACTTTAATGTTTATAAATAACTTTTAAGGGAATGAACAGTAAAAAATATAAGAATAGAAGAGGTAAAAAATGGTCAACACCAAAAACCATTTACAAAATCCAATATCTCTCAAAATAAAAAAGAAGTTTACAACTAAACTAACCCTTTAAACTATTAAATTAATTTAGTTAAAAGGACCAATCATTAGGTATTTTAAACATAAATATATGTAATAAATTAAATTTAAGCATGGAAAAAAGAAGAACAAAAAAGCACAGGCTAATGATGATTGATGACTTAGAAGAAAAAAAACACAGCTAATAAAAATATGTGGTTGTCCTAATTAGCCCCCACTCCTGTGCACGGTAACCTAACCCTTTTGGCACTAATATTACCATCCATAAATAAACCACAAGTAACAACACAATACAGCAAACTCCCCACACCCGCAGCAGTAGTATATATAAAAGGACACACAAACTCACACACCCCGAGGGAGAAGAGAGTGGCGACGCAATTCTCTCATCATCAATCAAAAACCCTAACCTCGCGTGCTCTGTCGCCCCTTATCATCTTCATTTTTTTCTCCTAGCCGCCATGGATCCCGGGGTGCAGCAATCGCAGGTGGCCGCCATCCTCGGTGCCGATCCAACTGCTTTCGAGACGCTGATCTCGCACCTGATGTCTTCCTCCAACGAGCAGCGTTCCCACGCGGAGACTCTCTTCAACCTCTGCAAACAAAATGATCCCGATAACCTCTCTTTGAAGCTCGCGCACCTCCTCCACTCATCGCCTCACCACGAGGGACGTGCCATGTCCGCAATCCTCCTCCGGAAGCAGCTCACTCGCGATGACTCCTACCTCTGGCCTCGCCTCTCTCCACAGACGCAGTCCTCCCTCAAATCGCTCCTCCTCTCCTCGATTCAAACTGAGAACTCCAAATCAATCTCCAAGAAACTTTGCGACACCATATCCGAACTTGCCTCTGGAATTCTACCGGATAACGATTGGCCGGAACTTCTCCCTTTCATGTTCCAGTGCGTGTCTTCCGATTCCCCTAAGCTTCAGGAATCTGCGTTCTTAATCTTCGCCCAGCTATCGCAGTACATCGGCGATTCTCTCACTCCTCACATCAAGCACCTTCATGATATCTTCCTACAGTGCCTCACCAATCCATCCGTTAATCCTGATGTCCGAATTGCTGCGCTTAATGCTGTTATTAATTTCATTCAGTGCCTCTCCGGGTCCGCCGATCGTGACCGGTTCCAGGACCTGCTGCCCGCAATGATGCGCACTTTGACTGAGGCTCTTAATTCTGGCCAAGAGGCCACTGCTCAAGAGGCGCTCGAGCTTCTCATCGAGCTCGCGGGCACTGAGCCAAGGTTTTTGCGGCGGCAGCTTGTGGATGTCGTTGGCGCCATGTTGCAGATTGCCGAGGCCGAGTCCTTAGAGGAGGGAACTCGGCATTTGGCGATTGAGTTTGTGATCACTCTCGCCGAGGCAAGGGAGCGTGCCCCTGGAATGATGAGGAAGTTGCCGCAGTTTATTAGTAGGTTGTTTGCAATACTCATGAAGATGCTTCTTGATATCGAGGACGATCCTGCGTGGCACAGTGCCGAGACAGAGGATGAGGATGCTGGTGAAACCAGTAATTACAGTGTGGGGCAAGAGTGCTTGGATAGGCTCTCTATATCGTTGGGTGGAAATACCATTGTTCCGGTTGCGTCTGAACAGTTGCCCGCTTACTTAGCCGCTCCGGAATGGCAAAAACGCCATGCTGCACTTATAGCACTTGCTCAGATAGCTGAAGGCTGCTCGAAGGTATGCATTGGAGATGTCTGCTCTGTTGCAATAACTACATGTGTTAGTTGTAGTTGATCGTGATGAATTATTTATTTTTGTTTAAAAATATTTGTGTTCGGGTGAGTGTGTGCTACTGTGTTTTAATTTTCTTCTTTTGATTGCTACAGGTCATGATAAAAAATTTGGAACAAGTGGTGGCCATGGTATTAAACTCCTTTCCTGACCAACACCCCCGTGTAAGGTGGGCAGCCATTAATGCCATTGGGCAACTATCTACTGATTTGGGTCCGGATTTGCAAGTTAAATATCACCAAGGAGTGTTGCCAGCATTAGCTGGAGCAATGGATGATTTTCAGAATCCTCGTGTACAGGTACACTGGCCTTATATCTACTTTATTTTCTTTATTATTGCCTATAATTTTTTGCTCAATGTTTTAGAAATGAAAATTTTCTGATTCTTTCAGTGGATATTATTAAGCACGGATTGTTTACAATATATATTGTAAAGAACAATTGCAATTTTACTTTATGCAAGTTAAGTTTATACGAATATACTGCAATTATATGAAATGTGTATGATTTGTTTCTCTTATTCTTTAGTCATTGAGTGATTTGTAAGTGGAGTTAATTAAATAAGCTTCATAGTGTAATTATTCTCAAAATATTGTTTACACAGGCACATGCTGCTTCTGCAGTTCTCAACTTCAGTGAGAACTGCACACCTGATATTTTAACGCCATATTTAGATGGAATTGTCAGCAAACTGCTTGTACTTCTTCAGGTATGTTAATGCTATTATGGTCATTTTACTGAATTATATAATTGAATTTTTCCTTAATTTTGGATATTCTCTACAAACGTTTCAGAACGGTAAGCAGATGGTTCAAGAAGGTGCCTTAACTGCTTTGGCATCAGTTGCTGATTCTTCTCAGGTACTTTGGGAACTTCTTTATTCAATCGACATTTATAATGATTACTTTTCTTTGGATTGCTCATTTAATACCATGGTCTTTCTTAGGAACACTTCCAAAAATATTACGATGCTGTAATGCCTTATCTCAAGGCTATATTGATTAATGCGACTGACAAATCTAACCGGATGCTTCGTGCTAAGTCCATGGAGTGTATCAGTTTGGTTGGAATGGCTGTTGGGAAGGAGAAGTTTAGGGCAGATGCTAAGCAGGTAGGTGTTTCTTGGTACTTTATTTTTTGATTTGCAAGAATGTATGGTTGGTATTGTATATTCACATTTTATACTGCTTATCATTATTTGGAAAAATAGTTGAGTTAGGTGCTTCTGAAACTTCTTTAAACACTTCCTTCTCTATATGTTCAGCTAGATCTCATGATTTTAATATTTATATGCGCTAAAGGTTATGGAAGTTCTCATGTCCCTTCAAGTATCTCAACTGGAGACTGATGATCCAACAACAAGTTACATGCTACAGGTATGTTTTCTGTTATTATTTATATAGCATATGCATGAATGCCTATCGGAATTTTAGTCTAATGACTTTAATTTGTTCCAGGCATGGGCTAGACTCTGCAAATGTCTAGGACAAGATTTTCTTCCTTACATGGAGTTTGTTATGCCTCCATTGCTTAAATCTGCTTCACTTAAGCCCGATGTAACCATTACATCAGCTGATTCAGACAATGATATTGATGATTCTGACGATGAAAGGTCTCAATTTTAGTCCTTCTCAATTATGAATTTTAGTCTTTCTTTAATAATGTTCGCATCTACTGCACTTCTTGTCATTTTGGTTCTGTTCACCAATAGTTTAAGCCTTAAACGTTAAGGCACACATATTACTTTACTCTAGTCTTTTTTATTATGATCACCGTCACCACCATGACCACATAAAACTAATATCTACAAAATCCTAATGCACATTCTCATTTTCTAATAACAATTTTATTCTACTGGAGAATCAGAACTGCGCATCAATACATTTTTTGTTTAGGATGAATGATTCAAACCAACTTTTGTTTATCCATTGTAGTATGGAAACTATTACTCTTGGGGACAAGCGAATTGGGATCAAGACTAGTGTTTTAGAGGAGAAAGCTACAGCGTGTAACATGCTTTGTTGCTATGCTGATGAGCTGAAGGAAGGATTCTTTCCATGGATTGATCAGGTTAGAATGTTACTTTGAATCCCTTTAGGCATTGAGATTTCTTACTGTGTCTTTTTACATATTTTCCCATGTTAATAATTTGAATGATATACAGGTCGCTGGAATTTTAGTTCCACTCCTTAAATTTTATTTCCATGAGGAGGTCAGGAAGGCAGCTGTTTCAGGTATAAAAAATTATTGTTCTTGTGTATGATTTTTTCACCATTAATTTTTCCTTACACAGTTAAAGGGATTTATAATCATTACCGTAACTGTTTAATTGTTATAATTTCCATCAACACTACAGCAATGCCGGAGCTATTGCGATCTGCAAAGTTAGCTATAGAGAAGGGGCAATCTCAAGGTCGAGATTTATCCTATTTGAAATTTTTGACTGATAGTGTAATCCCTGCTCTGGTGGAAGCATTGCACAAGGTAAATTGTTATCCAAGGTTTATCCATTCTTAGTTGTGTTATTTTGGAATTTATGTGTGCTTTTTAGAAGTGGATATCTTTTTTATTTGATTTGAAATTAAAAAAATGTTCATAGTTTTAAATATTCAAGTAAACGTTTGTGAGTAGTTTATGTGACTCAGTTGTGGCTTGAGTTTGAGGACCAAGGTTTGTGTAGATTATATTTGTGGTGAGCTTTGCCTGACTTATCTATTCCTTGACGTTTCCTTGCTAAGATTTTCCCATCTCTTTGTTTTGCAGGAACCTGACACGGAGATTTGTGCAAGCATGTTGGATTCATTAAATGAATGCTTACAGGTTTGGATCATGCAACAACATTGTCATATATGTGTGTGTGTGTGTGTGTGTGTGTGTGTGTGTGTGTGTGTGTGTGTGTGTGTGTGTATATATATATATATATATATAATGCCCTTGCCTTTTTTGAAGGAATTTCTATGTATTGTACAAGGCCATGACTATTGAATATATCTTAGCGAAGTTGATGTTATTACTTATAATTAAAGTTTGATGTTTATCATTATTATTATTTAAAAATAGAAGTCTATGAAGAACCTCAATGGAACTGCTATGATTTATTCTTCTAACCAATGCAACCCCTTCTAGGTTTTGTTGTCAATTGGCAAATAAAAACTAAATTTTATAGTTTGGTTACTTCCTTGTTGATGTTTGGTTTGTAGGGGGGTTTAAATTGGTAGTTGACTTGGTTACAATCTTTTTATTTTGCACTTACAACTGCCTGTTTCATAAATGTTTCATGATAGGTGCACTTCATATTTTAGTCAATATAGTTGTAGATTTGTAATATTTGTTCCATATGAAATTTGGCTTCTATGTGAAGTTTGCCTCCTTTTATTTCTGCTCAGCCTTTTCTAGTATCCCATTATAAATAACTATTTAAAGAGTTTTTTTATCAGGTAATTTAATTCCTATTATGTTGATTGAATCTGTTGGAAATTCCAAATTGACTAGAAATAAAGCAAAATCATAATGAGTACGATGCAAACTTCACTTCATAAGCTTGTGAGGTTGAGTTAGGTTTAAAGTTCATTTTCTAATGGAATCTTTTTCAACCACTGCATTTTTGGCTTTTGTTCAATCTCACTAGGAGGCCCTATTAAGGGGAGCTCATCTAGGTTAACATTCTGTCTAGAGGTAGAGTGAGACTGAAGATTTTATTGGTGAAACTATTAAGCAATATTGAGGTCTGTGGTTTTTCTATAAACACGATTCACTGTATTAGAATATTTTGGTGTCATTAGATTCAAGTAAACCATGCCTTGTGAGAGAAGGCTACATTGTTGTTTATTTTCTTCCATTTCACGTGCATTACTTTTTGTTAAGTAGTGTGCATGAATATTACGAGTTGTTTTGTCAGATGTTTGGGTAATTATTGATCCATTTCTTTTGTCTTTTTTGTTTTTCCCCCTCCTTTCCTATAGTGCATTATAAATCTGCTTTGGATGTGTTTCAAAGTTTCTGTTTCCTCCTTTAGATCTCTGGGATGCTTTTGGACGAAAGCCAGGTCAAATCTGTTGTTGACGAGATTAAGCAGGTGATCACAGCTAGTTCAAGCAGAAAACGGGAGAGGGCTGAGAGGACCCAAGCTGAAGATTTTGATGCCGAAGAGGGAGAACTTATTAAAGAGGAAAATGAACAAGAGGAAGAAGTTTTTGACCAAGTTAGTTTTTTTAATCTAATCTGAAATAGTTGAAGATATCATAACTACTAGATTGTTGCCATCTGTGTTTTTAAGTTTTTACAGTTCAGTTCGTGGTCTTCTAATTTACGTATACATTACATTGTTGCAGGTGGGTGAGATATTGGGAACTTTGATCAAAACCTTCAAAGCCTCCTTCTTACCTTTCTTTGATGAACTGTCGTCATATTTGACACCTATGTGGGTATGTTTTTGAGGAAGCTAGTAATTCTATTTTATACATTTTCTATTTCCATTCATTCATTCAGCTTCTGGCCTTATCTTCTGTATTTTCTTTTGGTGTGAATTATGGAATTGATTTTGAAGATGTACATGCTGCTAATTTTTGAACTTGGCCATTTGAACAGATTGACAGCTTGTTT